>NW_011888862.1:7771558-7785765 GCF_000151845.1 Pteropus vampyrus
CACAAGGCCACCACACCCACCTGCCTGGCGCACTTACCTCTCCCACCACCTCTATGATGTCGCCAACTTTCAGCTCAAGCTCATCATCATTCTGGGGCAGGTAGCTGAATGCCACCTGGCACCGGCGCCTCCGTCGCTCGCCTGAATGGGAAAAGCAAAATATTTAGATACAGCTCTTCTCTCGAAATTAGATTTTAAAGAGAGGATTCCTAGGCATGCAGGCAAATTAAGCTGACTTGTCTCAAATATGCTCTCTGGGACATGGCTAGAGGCACGGCAGCCCTGGTCTCTCAGAGAGAGGCAGTAGAAAGCAGAGCAATGCTTCTTGTTCTTTTAAAAGCTGCTGGGTCAAAAAGGCATGGATATGAGAAACCGATCCCTTGGTGCAAAAGGAAAAACCCCACCCCGAAGCGCTGGAGCACAGTGTTGCCTTAAACGGTTTTCCATGGATGGGGCTTTCTATTTGCTGCTGCTGCTTTTTAATGAAAGCTGATGTGGTAGAGTAAAAAGAATGGTCTGCTTCTAATACCAGCAAGGCAGAGGAAATTTTTCCCCAATGTGCAAAAGAAAAGATAAAGTATCCTGGCTTTTTTCTCACTAATCATCACCCTTTCAACATGCTGGAACTCAGGCCTGATAAGCAAAGGCTGATTAGATTTCAGCCTGCTCTTGGTGCCATGTCAAACCCCCTACAGAGGCTCAACAAATCCACTTCTGTCCTCTTCTCTCTGTTCCCAGGAGACCTACTAGCAGGATGCCTGGCTGCTTACACAGAACTAACCCAGGCAAATTAAGATAAAAGCCAGGGCCACACTTCACTTGATCAGAAAATACTCAAGATTATAGCACCTCACTCACCCAGTGTGGCCCAAGTAGGAGTCCCCGACTTAGAACTGGTTCAAATACAGACACAACTATCCACACCACAGACATGCATTGTGGGGAGAAAGAACATTCATGTGGTATGTATGACGGGGGGTGGGGGAGGCAGACAGACAGAAGACAGCAATGGAGGCCCAAGCTGGGGAGAGAAGTGACCAGGAGAGAGCAACTGAGACCAGCATTGCTCAGAAGTTTGTCACTCAAGGCTGACCACCTCACATCGTGCCACCACATGGCCTATAAAACCAAAAGGCTCATCAACTTCAAGGAAACACATTTAGAAATGCTTACTTTATTTCTGGATACTGCCTACGGGGATTCTTTTCTTTTTTCTAATCTTTTCCCTGAGAAAGCAAATCCCTGCAGGAGTGATCACAGGTCACATTAAGGCCCCCACACAGCAGAATATCATACAAAGAGGAAGGTCTTTGCTACATCTGACGTGCTCACTGGTCAATATTTTTCAAAAGCCAGTGGCCTAGTTCTCTCTGTTCCATTTTTCTCTGCCTGAACCTCACTAAGGAAGAACAGAATTGAACAGAGAGAAGAGAGCGGAAGTTCAGAATCGACATCTTGTCTAATCACATCTTTGGTGACTACACGAATGCACTCCACCCCTTCGTGCAAAATCACAAGCTGCCTGGTCTTGATTAGAAGAAATGCAGAGCTATTAGGCTAATTCCCAGGTGCTAACTGTACTGTTAACAGGCAGACTAGGGCAATCCAAGGAGGGCCTCACTCTTCCAGGGACAGAGGGCTAACCCCAACTGGCTTTTCCCAGATGGGAAGTCAGGAATTGTGGTACCCTAGTGCAAAAAACACCACCACTATTCCATGGTTTCCAACACTACAGAAGACCAATCAAGCATTATGCGTCATAAAGGATACAGAGTTCTCATTCTATCTGAGAAGGTCTAGATGATGAGGTGATCTTGGCACCTATAACCTGTATCCTGTGACTCTCCTGCCCCCATGTATACCCCTTAAGATGCAGTTCTACTATAACTCTTTAAGAGCTTTATTTGCTAGATGCTATGTTAAAAGCAAACTCTGCAGATATGAATGTGAACACAAAACAAACATGACAAATGTCTGAAGCCTGACACTCGCAACCACAGAAGTCACCAAGGTCCTGACTGAAGTGACTTAAAAATAACATCTGAAGACCTAGTGTTAGCTAAAGTTACAAAACTTATAGTTATATGTAAGTTCATATCTTCGCAAAACCCTGTGTAAAAAGTAGCCTCTAACCCAACAGTATACAAATGGCAATGAAGAGAGCGATATATCCTTCAAGAAAAGACTAACCCAGCAGACTCAGGACTTGGAACAGAATAATCAGATTTCTCTCTAACCAAATCTCTGCATTGGACTTCTATAAAGCCCTATCTGGTATCAGGAAGAATGATACATTTACTAATTTTTCTCTGCCAGGCTAGTCAATATTTCTTAAAGGCCTCTAAGACAGTCATTCGGTTGGCAGCATAAAGCCCTATAAAGCACAGTGCCAACAAATAGGGAGGTATCCAGAGGTTGCTGTGGTAAAGGTCACCTGACCTAATTCCAAGCAGAAATAGTTATTCCCTCTGGCCCTCTGATAGCTTGTGATCTTTTCTAAAGCATTTCTGATACCCATTACCCTGTTACATCCTGCCGACCACATAAAAAGAAAAAGGAACCAGAACAAATAACCATTTTGCAAATGTGAAAATTGGGGCTCAGTGACTAAGCTAGTAAGTGGCAGTATCTACTTAGCCTGAGTTCAGAGCTCTCCCTCCAATGCTAGATGAACCAATTCAGCTCACATCTTGTCCCAAATTCTCTGCAATCTTTACTTAATTGCTTCCTGCAACACTGCATACATAACATAGCCTCAGGTCTTCATCAGTGCTTTCTCATCACAGATACCTGCCAAACTCCTGGACCTCTGCTCCTGCAGGCCTCAACTTCTGCACATCACTGTTTCAGTCTTGTTTACCAGTTCTACCCAATGTAAAACCCACTTCAAGCAGGATGTTTGACATTAGGAGATAGAGCATTTCGGTTAACTCCATCTATCTTAAATTTAAGGGAATTTAAGGATGTCATCTGCCAATTTTTCCTCTCCGGGCATTTCACTGATGTTTACTGGTCAGTCTTGACATTCCTCGAAGAGGTATGTAGACAACAGTGCCACCTCTTTTCAATAGCTGGTATAAACTGAAGGGGAAAAAAAAGTGTGACTTGCTCAAGGCCGCAGTCTGGAATCTCTTAGTTTGACCTATCATCTTAATGCCCAGAGCCCAGTCTACATGAATTCAAGTTTTAACACATTTCAATGAGCCTTCTCCCTATGGAGTAAACTGAGTCATGAAAGAAAAATTTTCTTTATAAAAGTAAATATATTTGCTGATCATGACCAACAATATAAATCTATATTAGAATAACTAGAAAGAGGAGAGAACACGTGTTTTTCTTCCTTCGCATCATGGCCATTACCACCATCCTTTATCACTGTGTGTGTTTTCTAGGCAGAACCACTTAACTCCTTACACATAATTGAAAGAATAGGCACAAGCTTTATGGACATATATGCTAATGAATATGCGCACATGTCTTACCAAAAAAAAGTATGAATAAGGTAGACTTTACAAGGCATAATTGATACGTCTCTTCTTTATTGCCAGATTGTATGACAGCCACAAAATACACATGTGTTCATATGTAGGAACACAGGCACACAGAGATGGCAAGGTAGGTACACCCTCAACTCCCTCACTAGATTTCATAACCACCTTCCATTCATGAATAGCAGTGTTTAACAAAATAGTAACAGGTAACATTTTTTGAGCCCTTACTACGTGCCAAAAACTAAGTAATTTTATGTATCACCCCATTTAATCACCACATTGAACCTCTGGAGTAGATCACTGACACCCTTTTACAGACAAGGAGACTGAGGGGGGCACATAGAGACAGTATATTACCAGAAGTCTTACAGCTAGGAAAGTGGAGGGCCAAGGATTTCAGGTCAGGAGATGCGACTCCAGAGATACTGGTTAGTTGCCTCGCATGTCTAACCATTCTTAAGAATTCTTGGCTATGGGTCTTGGGTCTTAAGACTGCAGAAAGGACTAGCTGGACTAGCTAGGCTAACATGGTACATCGTTAAAATGTGAAACCAGTTAGTGAAAACCCACAAATCAGGAGCGTTTCCTTATAGCTGCTGAAAACAGAGGCCCATATTTTAATGAAATAAAGCAGATTAGATAGGGAGGAAATGTACATTTGCATTCTCTAAAAAGGAACTAGCAGAAACTAAAAAGGGTGTCATGACCCAACCTCAGAATCAGCACACACATCTATATTTTAGAGCCTTCCAGAGAGTCTTATGACATGTGAAAACTTTCATTTGATGACCACAAAAATATAACGACAAATAGTGCAGTGGTTGAAAATAATCTTTGGGTCAACTGGAAACTTTCAACATTCGCATAGTCTATTTTTTTAAATCCCACATCCCCTATGACACAACAAGAGTATAACTATGAGGGTTATGATCATTTCAAATTTTCAAGGAACTCACTAAATTAATCAACTGGATCTTTATCACATGTCCAGGGAACATGGCCATATACTGACATCATTTTGCAAAAGAGAAAATATTGATAAAATCAAAGAGGAAATCTGAAGAAGACCCTACTTCTCGGGGTTACTTCTGGCATTTTCTCCAGACATGGTCTAGGGAACACCTGTGTGAGAATGGTGACATGCAGGGCAGACTTACATAACTCTACTCTCTGGGGTTGGGGCCAGGGTCCTGCATTTAAACCTGATTCCTCAAGGAGCCCTGCCCATGAAAATCTAAAACTCAACAATGAATCAGTGCCACTAATTATAGGTGACAACCAGTGACGATGGGTGACAACAGGAAAGGGCCTTGTGGGAACAAGTAGTCTTCCTTTGGAGGACTCTAATCAGTGGTTCTCAATTTTGGCTGCACATTGAAATCATCTGGGGAGTTTTCATTAAACTACTGATAATTTTCTAAATAGTGGTCCCTGAGAAACTAGGTCCCCATAGAAAAGTAGCTTTCCAGGGTTGAGGCCAAAAAAAACCCAAAGTGATTATGCCAAAATTAATGAAGTGCTCAAATACTTGAGAGGTAATTTCAAAAGCACGCAAGGATCAGCTTGATGGGGCTTCCACAGGCCAAATTTGGGACAGTAACAACATGAACTGAGGAATGTATTATAATTTATTTATTTATTTCAAAAAAAATTCTTGAGCCTATATTGATACATTCAATAAAGCTAAGTTGATAGCTAGCTAGCTAGCTAGCTAGATAGATGGATAAGATTAGCTAGATTGGGGACATATCCAAAAAGGTATTACTTAGACTGATGTCAAATAGTTTATTTTCTATGTTTTCTTCTAGCAGTTTTACAGTTTCAGGCATTACATTTAAGTCCTTAACCCATTTTGAGTTTATTCTTTCATACAGTCCAGTTTTCTCAACATCACTTGTTGAAGAGATTGTTGCTACTCCAGTGTATATCTTTACCTCCTTTGTCATAGATTAGCTGGTCATATAAATGAAGGTTTATTTCTGGGCTCTCTATTCTGTTCCAATGATCCATGTCTGTTTTGGTGTCAATACCATGCTGTTTTATTATAGCTTTGTAGTATAATTTGAAATCAGGAAGCATGATTCTTCCAATTTTGTTCTTCTTTCTCAAGGCTGCTTTGCTATTTTGCAGTGTTTTGTGGTTCTATATATTATGCAGCAGTAAAAAATAATGAAAATCTCGCCATTTGCAACAACATGGATGGTTCTAGAGGGTATTATGCTAAGTGAAATAAGTCAGGCAGAGAAAGACAAATACCGCATGGCTTCACTTATATGTGAAATCACAAAACAAAACCAGTCTCAGAAACAGAAACCAAAAGGATAGTTACCAGAAGGGAGGAAGTGGGGAGATGGGTGAAAAAGATAGAGAGAAAACAGTTGATAATATTGTGATAAGTTTGCACAATGACAGATGATTACTAGAATCAGTGGAGTGAGCACGTTGTAAAGTACAAAAATGTCAAATCACTTTATTGTACACCTGAAATTAATATAACCAATATAAAACTATACCAACTATACTTCAAAAAAAATTAGGTAGACAGGAGTGGGGCAAGAAAAGAAAGCTCTTCTTTACAAAAGAATGTCAGCTAATAAATATAAAAATAGTAGAAATGGACAGTCAACATTTTATAACCATCATAGCAATAACTGATTCTAGCAAGTATCAATGGCTACTAAACCACTGGGTGAAAGCTGTTGGGGATAAGGGAAGCTACAGTCTCAAAGTACCTCCCCACAGTTTATCTATTAATCACGAAAGGAAAATGGTCCCCTTAGAATGGAAAAGCTGGCAGACATAGCCTTAAAGTTCACATCACCAGTGATGGAACAAATTAATATCAGGTGCCTCCTTATGCGATGTGCTGAGGACTTAACATTAGGTACAGAATGTTCCTGCCCAAAACATTTAACCTAAATGTGACCATGAGGAAGCTATCATGCAAATCCAAACTGAGGGACAGTCTACAAAAACTGACCTGGTTTTTAAAACATCTTCTCAAAGTCAATATCACATAAGATTTTAAAAAGCCTAGAGAACTGTGCCAGATTTAAAAACAGTAAAGAGATATAATAACTAAATATACTGTAATCCTGATTTGGGTTTTATAAAAAGGTTATAAAGGACATTATTGAGAGAATTGGGGAAATCTGAATATGGCTTAATACTAGATAATAGCATTATGTTAATGCTACAATTCCTGACTGTTCTATTGCAGTTGCGTAGGAGAATGTCCCTGTTCCAAAATATTTAGGGATGAAGTGTCCTGATATCTGTAACTTACTTTCAAGTAGGTTAAAGAAAAAACAAAAGGAGTGTGTGTGTATTCGTATATACATATATATAATATATACACGCATATACAGAGAAAGAGAGGAGAGGAGAGAGCGAACAAATACGGCAAAATGCTAATAACAATGAGTGAATCTAGATGGGTGTTCACTGTACTATTGTTACAACTTTTCTATGCATTCGAAATGCTTCTAAGTCGAAATTTTAGGGAGAAAAGTAAAATATCCGGATGCTGGGGCCCTACCCCTAGAAACTCTAATATCACTGGTCTGGGGTGCAGCCTGGACATCTGGACGTAAGAGCTCCCCAGGTGATTCTAACACACAGCCAGGGTTGAGAGACATCTGGACAGATCTGTTGTCCAAAAAGAAATGGGACTTCTCCAGGACCATGCTATACAGGTTCTACTACATTCAGTTTCTTTTCCCAAAAGAGAGGAAAATCATACTTATTTGTCAATATTACCCTAATGTACAAACCAGGTGAATGCTGCTGTGCTGATTTTTATTTCACAGACCTTTGGCGCAGTTGCACTAAGCAGTCACTAGCTCTGGAAATGTGTTCCTGGGGCCCAGCAGGTAGAAAAGACAGTGGTCTCTGCTATGATTTATTAGCAAAAACTGCTGGAGTGCAACAAACCCCCAAGTTACTGAGCAGCATCCTGGGTTCTTGAAGAAGATGTTCTTCAGTTGGAAACTTCGGTTTATGCAAGGGGCCAGGTTTCCTATTCAGGATGGGAAAACAATATAAGTTTAACTAACTAAATAAGGAGAATCACTCATTTAATTGGGACAGCCAATGGTGCAAAGATGTTTCAATGTAATGTAACTCAAAGAAAATAAGGACATTTCAGAGGCTCATGGCAGGCCAGAAAAAAAAAAAAACTGTGGGTCTTTCTTTATAAACCCCTCTTGACTGTGGCTGAACTGTTGCAGTGGAAATGTATAGTATTTAATTAATCAGCACTGTTTGGTCCCCGGAGATGAGTCTGCTCAATTCTCCTAGGGATGTGTATAATCAACATCTTTGCATGGCAGGAAACAGTATATCCAGTTGCCTGCTAATTCAAAGGCAAAGTTCATCTGAAAAGAGGTTATAGCTTTGGCAGTACTCATTTGCTCCGAAGTTCCACCAGAATATAAGAGGGAAGTGTAGAACCAGTAGGGACCCATTTATTAGAGCCTCTGAGCCATGCGAGATGAGCAGGGCGATGGGTAAAGTCAGAAGTCACATAAGGAAAAGCAACTGAATCTTGTTGGAGATGAAGGAAATGAACATCAATTAGGTGTCTGCCATATGCCAAGAACCACGCTAGACACGTTACATGCCTTCCCTCAAGTCCTTGCACCACCCCTACTAGGTTAGGGGTGCTGGCCCCATCTTTATGGAGGAGCATAGAAAGGCTGGATAACTTGTCAAAGGCACATGAGTTAAATAAGCTGTGGTCTGCAGCCCTCTTCTTCCACCAACCCAAGATAAGACCAGGAAGGCAGACTGGGAGTGGCATTTCAACGCCAAGCAGAAGATGCCAAGCTGAAGATGAGGACTTCATTTTGTGGACAGTGAGGAACCAGAGGAGGCTTCTGGGTAGAAAAGAGACAACAAGATGTGATGAGGACAGTGACTTAGGGAGAAATGCCTGGTGCCAGGGGTGTGCAGGACGGCTTGAGGGAGGGAGCCTAGAAGCAGGCATATGACCCAACAGAAAACAACAAAAAATAGAGAAAGTCTGAAAAACACGATGGAAGGAATCATACACACAGGGAAGGAGAGGCAGATATACAGTATTATCTTCAATTGATGGTGTCTGTTTTCCCCCTTGGGAGCCAATGACCCCTCTCTTACTTGTCTTTGATCCCCAGCACCTAGCTCAGTGCTTAAAGCAGACACTCAATCCATTCTTGATAAATGGATAGATGAATGAACTAATGAGTACCTATTCCACATTCTGTCTGTGAGTCATGGTTTTGTGAACATAAACTTCCAGACAGTCAGAGAGGCACCGGATAGAGACAGGAAGGGTGGTAGAAAAGAGTTAAAGCCTCAACCTAGTGTTACACAGGACATACACCAATGTGTCCTTAAAAACGCCAAAATGGTTAAGATGATAAATTTTACATTATGTGTATTTTACCACAATTTTAAGGGGAAAAAAGCCAATGCCGACTTGCGGCTACAGTGATGGAAAGATAATGGCCCCTGGAGTTTTGCCACTGTGTTGAAGGTGCCTCATTCCACCAGCGCTGTAGTCTGAAGCATCTGTAATACTAAACAATGCCTGATATACTCCTTACTGCTTTCATTTTCCAAGTTTATGGTCAACTGGCAATTACCCGTACCAAATGGTAGAGCAGGGCTGAATATACATTCAGGGGTGAAGAAGAAATTATATATATTTGATTTGAAATTTAGTCCTCTTAAAACACAGAAAAGACTTGTTTTAAGTAGGCAGAGCTATTTGTACAAGAATGTTCAGGGCAGCATGGTTTCTAATAGCAAATGAATACGTGCACAGAGACCTACAAAGGAAACATCCTGAATGCCCACTGAGAGGGAAGGGCTACATAAATCATGCGGGAAACTAGGCAGTCATTAAATAGAACTCCGCGTGTACTGACATGTAAAAGGTGTCTATAATACACTGTATGAAAAAACCAAGTCATGTAATATGTACAGTATGATCTCAACATTGTGAATACACACATCTCCTCCCTCCAAAACCGCCACCAGGGACTCTTTTATTTACTCCTAATCACCCAGAACCTAGCACAGGTTATGCACTCAACAAACGTTTATAAGTGAATAAATGGATTCATTCAACATTCAACTAATATGTGAGAGCCTAACAATTAAGTGAATGAGAGAAAGAGGGTGTGTGCACAAACATACTTGTGTAAGCGCAGAAAATGGTATGGAAGAGTATACCCCAAAGTAACTGGTATTTTGGAAAAGGGGGGTTGGGGGAGTATAAAGAGAGACTCATTTAAATGCTTCGGCACATCAATTTGTTTTTACAGAAGGCACGTAATACACTGTAATAAATTTTAAAAACATCATAGTCATATATTAAAATAATTATCTTGCATTACGAAACTTATCCTTCTAGCACAGTTCGATGACATAAATAGTAAAGTTAGTTCTTATTCTCCAAGTAAATAAATACCAATTAAATCAGGGAGAAAGATCTTTGTCATATACTGAATGACAAAGGGATCCTGAACTGTTTATGGAGGGTCCATGAAGACAACAGGAGATGTGAGCCCAGAGAAAAAGCTCTACATCTTCAGCCCACACTAGTTATTATTCTGATCAGATGTTGTTAGAGAACCCTCCAAGGAGCCCCACACAATATTCTCTCACTTACTAATCCAAGGTCATTTTCCCTGACCTGACTCCCTAGACCAAATAGCCCAGGCAGCCATCTCCCTCTCAGCCATGGAGGGGCTCTGTGTCCATTCAAGCTCAATCTCACTCACTCACTCACTCACTCACTCACTCACTCACTCACTCACTCACAGGAACACACACACTCGGCCACGGGAGCCCCTTCTCTGGGTTCCCCTAACAACCACTGGTTTTCTCTAGTACTACCCTCATCTAACTATATTTCAATGATCTCTGCATGTGGATTTATGTTTGTCTCTACCCCTTCAGCTCTGACCCCTGTCACCTCTTTCATGCACACCTTTTTCAACTAATGCAACTCATTTACCAATACTCATATATGCTTCATGATAGTTATGTGGATGTCATTTCATGACAAATGTTCACTCTCAATCTGTGAGCCCAGGTGCCACTATCTAGAAATGGACAGGCACAAAGCCCTGATCCAGCACTTCCTCAGTCCTAAAAACTTTAGAGTCTAATGCCCTGTTTAAAAAAGCCACTGAAAGCAGTCTTAAAGTTGATCAATTAGCATATGACCAAAAAAATCGAGTTTCTACCACCAGCATAATACAGAAAGGGGCCATCCATTCAATTAATGGAGCTCCTGCAAAGATAAGCTGCATATGGATATTTTCAATGTTAACATTATCACCCAATATTTCCTTAGAAGCCACATCTAAAATATTGGCACTATCGGCATGAAGAACTCCTCCAACCATGACGTCTACCACCTCAACTGTCTTATAAAAACAGGGTGTGAATTCGCCATCTGAAAGGACACACGAGCTCTGATTTCACAGCTCATAGACATGTGGTCCACACCGATAGCAGTAAAGCACATAAGGAGAATCCTAGGCCTCATAATATGAAGAGACAGATGACCCAGTGGAGCCAGGATTGCGACCACCTCATGCAGCCCAGTCCATGGTTCTTTGCTTCAGTTTTCTCATGTATAAACTTGGAATGATAGAGACAGACCTACTTTCAGAAGGTCTGACTCCCTCCCTTTTTTCCATTTGCCTTTACATTCATGAATATGTTAAAAGGTAGCTCTGTTAATTTATACCAGTTCAACCAATATTCTTTTCACCAACCTTCCCTTCCCATCAGAGTGAGATAAAGGAACCACACGGAAAAATAGTCGGTGATGTCTCTAAATGGCCTTTTGGTTTTCCCCTTTCTTTAGACTAGTCTCCGGGGTTGGTTTTGACCTTTCAGCATGCCCCTTAATCCAAATGACCCGACCTACAGCAGACCATCCCCAGTGGACACTTCTCCAAATTATCCCTGGCCTGACTTCCCCAGCCCAGCCCACCATCTCCCCAGGGATAGAGTCTGGATGTTCGGAGGAGAAAAACCAATCCATAAAGCTTTTCTGTGCTTTAGCAAGGCTGATTTGGGCACAATGCCCAAAAGAACTCAACATATTTATAGAGTTTTGTTTCATCTACTTTTAAATGCCCCATGCAGAGTCATTCAAGTGAAATGAGAATACAGAATTTCAAAGGAAAAACTGAAGACTCTAAATATAAGTTATTTGTTGAGCATAAACAAGATTTCTCCCTTCTATCCAACATACGCCCTCTAACATATATTTTTAAAGGCATTCTCAAACTTTACTGCTGACAAATGGATCTATCAGACCTCTAACTTCTACAGTTAAGGGCAGAGGTAGGGAGGAAAGGAGGGCGGGGCATTGTGAGCACACACATATTAGGAACTATGACAAAGGTCTAAAAAAATCCTAGAGACCTTCATCTGGGGTCCATCTCTCTTGCCTATTCTTAGAGAATTCTCAGGGTAAAATACCATTAACAGATCAGTTCTTAAAATCAGTACCAAAAAATGGCCACTGTACTGGGAGATTTAAAGAATGACAGAAAATTTCACCTCTCTCTCTCTCTCTCTCTCTCTCTCTCCTCTCTCTCTCCTTCCCCTCCCCCACTCTCTCTAGGACAGAAGGAAAAGATCTGTACTGCAGGCCGTCAAAAATGATTTTTAAATTTTGACTTATTTTTTTAATCGGCATGATTATATTTAATTGATATATATAGAACATTATACACAACAATGGCCAAAAATATATTTTCTTCAATTATCCACAGAACCTTCACCAAGACAGACCTTATTCTGGGCCATAAAACAAACCTCAACAAATTTAAAAGAATTAAAATAATACATAATGTTGTCTCTAACCAAAATAAAATGAAACTAGAAATAAAATCTGAAGTATAACAGAAAGAAATGTTTATAGATATATGGAAATTAAACAAATTTATAATCAATGAATCAAAGAGGTGGTTTCCCAGAAAATGAAAAAAATGTAGATAACTGAATGAAATGAAAATATAGCATGTTGAAATATGTCAGTCAGGGCTGAGAGATTTTTTTTAATCAAAAATTTTTTTTTTTTTACGGTGACATTGGTTAACAAAGTCCAGTGAGTTTCAGGCATATAATTTAACAGTAAGGCATGTATATATTGCATTATGTGTTCACTTCCCATACTTAAGATTCCTTTGACTCATTTTTAATATAGTTTCCCTTCTCATCCCCGTCAGAATAAAAAAGGGGAGAAACCTAGGTATTTATGAATTTTCCTGATGCGAATGAGGTTTTTGTGTCCACAATTCCTTCTTTTTATTTAAAACAGAGGTTCTTAACTAGGATTCACGGACAGAATTCGGGGAGTCTAAACATGAATGAGAAGAAAATTACATCTATATTTTTACTGTCTTCTAACTGAAATCTGGCCTTTCTTTCCACTGTGCATATAGGCAACAGACCATACTGCTATTAGCGGCATCTATGGATTTTATTACTTCTCATCACATGGATAGATATTTTCATTTCACATCACAGTTGTTACAGTTAAACCCATCCCTATTTAAAAATTATTATAGCTTCCAGGCCCACTGCTGGATCTTGCTATTTAATGCATCAATAAAAAATATGCATTACTTATATTTTTGCAACATTTTGGTAACTGTATTTCAGTATAATTGGTTTCCTTTGTAATCCTATGAATTTTATTTTATTCATTTACAAACGGTATTCTGAGAGGGCGTCCACAAGTTTCATCAGATTGACAAAAAGTTCCACGGATTTTTTTTTTTTCAAGAACTACTAATTCCTACTTTCAAGATTATGGTTTGCAAGGAAACCCAAAGGTACAAGGAGGAATTACATATGTAAAATAAAGCAGAAAACATAACATTTGGACTCTGTACATTGGAATGTTTCACAGGCTTTGGAGCAGCACAGACAAAAGAACCACACTGGGCATCTTAACAGGTCCTAATCCACAAATGGCCATGTAGCACAACATTCGTGAGGCTGCTTGCCAAGTGCCCTCTTTTTACCCGGGTCAGTGGCTGGCGAGAGCCCTGCTCTGTCATCTGGCACCTTGGCTCAGCTGAACTCAGTGCCCATGCTCCCTTCCATGAAGGCCAGCACAGCTCATTTGCAGGCTGACACCTGCCACTGCCTCAATGTCCGCCCCCCGCCACACACACACCAGACTGAGCCCTGTGTTTCCCTTTGCTGGCCAATGAAGTTCTAGGATGCACAACAAGGTTCCTCCTCTCCACCTCCGGGCCAGTGATAAAGAGGTTACTTAGGCTTCTGTGTACCACATGGCTTTATATACACCTCTTCGTCCCAGCCCTAGTCAGTTGTACTGTCATTGCCTGTGGTCCCCAGTGCCTGCTGGGCAGTGAGTGCACAAATGTTCCATGAAGGGAGGGATGTTTGTACCAATGTTTATAAGTGCACAGGATTTGTCTAGAGGGGCTACCTGACTTCCACTGCGGTCCCATCTTTTTGCTTTCACTAGAGGATGAAGGATCCTAAGGTTAGCAAATCCAACTGAGAGCAGAGCCATCGGACCAATTCTTCAATTTTTTTTTAAGTCAGGAAAACAGCAATTCCACTTTTTGGAGATTATATTCGAGATAACTTACATGAAATATGCCAAGATATATGCATAATGTTCACTGCTACATTATTCAGAAGAGTAAAAAACCAGAATCATCC
>NW_011888862.1:7785815-7842828 GCF_000151845.1 Pteropus vampyrus
TAACATTTGGACTCTGTACATTGGAATGTTTCACAGGCTTTGGAGCAGCACAGACAAAAGAACCACACTGGGCATCTTAACAGGTCCTAATCCACAAATGGCCATGTAGCACAACATTCGTGAGGCTGCTTGCCAAGTGCCCTCTTTTTACCCGGGTCAGTGGCTGGCGAGAGCCCTGCTCTGTCATCTGGCACCTTGGCTCAGCTGAACTCAGTGCCCATGCTCCCTTCCATGAAGGCCAGCACAGCTCATTTGCAGGCTGACACCTGCCACTGCCTCAATGTCCGCCCCCCGCCACACACACACCAGACTGAGCCCTGTGTTTCCCTTTGCTGGCCAATGAAGTTCTAGGATGCACAACAAGGTTCCTCCTCTCCACCTCCGGGCCAGTGATAAAGAGGTCACTTAGGCTTCTGTGTACCACATGGCTTTATATACACCTCTTCGTCCCAGCCCTAGTCAGTTGTACTGTCATTGCCTGTGGTCCCCAGTGCCTGCTGGGCAGTGAGTGCACAAATGTTCCATGAAGGGAGGGATGTTTGTACCAATGTTTATAAGTGCACAGGATTTGTCTAGAGGGGCTACCTGACTTCCACTGCGGTCCCATCTTTTTGCTTTCACTAGAGGATGAAGGATCCTAAGGTTAGCAAATCCAACTGAGAGCAGAGCCATCGGACCAATTCTTCAATTTTTTTTTAAGTCAGGAAAACAGCAATTCCACTTTTTGGAGATTATATTCGAGATAACTTACATGAAATATGCCAAGATATATGCATAATGTTCACTGCTACATTATTCAGAAGAGTAAAAAAACAGAATCATCCTAAATGTCCTTCAATTAGGAGACTGGTTTGTCAAGTTGTGGTATATCTATGCATGAACTATTAAAGAATGGCATCGTTCTCAATGAACCGGTATGGCAAGATTTCCAAGATTTCCAAGATCCTCTGCAACCTAACAACTAATTGCAATATAGCATAAACAGTATTTTTTAAAATACCAATATATATCACTATGTGCTTAGATCAGGTCGTACCATCTGAAATTGACATTTTTGTGATTGAATCTCTCCAATTTCTTATGGTTCATCCTAGTTATATGTGTGGAGATCTTCTGAGGAGACAATGAGCCAGGTCTCCTCCTGGGAGTATGACCAGGGGAAGGAATTTTATGTTACTCTTTTTGCCATTACTTTCCTTTATTTTTATACTAAGCATTATTTTTATAAGTCTAAGAAAACTTAGGGTGAGTCTACGAGAAAATCTAAACTCAAAAAACCAAACAGCAGTGAGGTCTAAACAACATGACAGCACACAAGCTGTCTCACTGTGTGGGCCATTCTGTGGTCATCAAGACAACAAAGTCTCCGCCTATGGATTTCCTCCGGGGCTGCAAATGTTTTTGTCACGAAGGCCCCTCTGGAGGGGTATCCTCCATGAAAAAAAAAAAACAAAACCAAGTTTCTAGGTGAATGAGCAGTGCAGATAAAGGGACTGGACTACCTGTAAGAGAAGGTTTTAAGCAGACTTTTTATCAAATAAATAGGTTAGTAAAACATAAATTATTTCTTTGTTCCCAGCAAATAAAGATTTTTCTCATTCATATAAGTAAGTCCTACTTTGCTTGTAAGTGTGAAAGAGTAGCAAAGGTGCATTAAAAATTATGGTATCTCACACTCAGACTTTTCATTTTCCAAACTGATCTGCACCTTTACTCTCCTTCAGAGGGAGGAAACTGAGTGTCATGAAAAGCGTAAAGTTAGAAATTGTAAATCTAGAGAGTGTCAATCTAGAAATCTTCAGGCAAGGAAATGAATGTAGATTCATTCATGGAATAGAGAAAGGGACCGCAGAGAGAAATAAATGCTCATGAATCTCTACAACATTGATCTTTGTCTGTACTACATACTTCAGCACTAAAATATCTTTACCTCAATTGGCTTCATTATAAAGTTTTCTATAGATTACATATTAGTCAGTCTCCTTTTGTAAGATGAAACCTCCTGGAGGACAGGAATTGAGTTTTTCTAGTTGTCTATAGTAGGGCTTGCCGAACTTTCCATTGAGGGCAAGAGAATACATATTTTAGGCTTTGTGGGCCAAACAGTCTCTGTGGCAACTACTTAACTCTGCTGTGTAGCAAAAAAAGGAGACATAGACAATAACTAAATGAATGGGCATGGTTATGTGCTAATAAAACTTTATTTACAAAAACAGGCAGGATTTGGCCCATGGGCTATGGTTTGCTGACCTCTGTCTACAAGAAGGAATAATAAGGGTCCAAATCAGAGACCAGGGATTTTTTTTTTTTTTTTTTAAGGAAGAGTAAGAAACATTGCTAAGGTTGAATTACCAGCTTAGAAGCAACTCCTTTTGGGATACCTTCCCTGACTGCCTTTGAGACAGGGTTAGGTGCCCCATCACCACCACCATGGGATGACACAGCACTCAATGCCTAATGCTCTCCTCACCCTGCCCATACTGCCTGGGACTGTTTCGATTTTCAAATCCTAGACTCCTGTGAGCAGCAGCTGAGCTGGCCTCCTTATAGATTAGTAGAAGCTAGCCCGGAGCCCAGCCCAGAACAGGCCTTTAGTAATGATCTCAAAAACAAAAACAAAGGAAGAAACAACAAATGATGAAGGAGATGAAGGAGGAGTTACAAAAGACCCTGAAGAGTTGATGGGAAGAACTGAATGTCGGGATGCAGAAGAAAAAAGCAGCAGGAATCTGACAGGTAAAAGAATCAGCTGCTCAACCATGTGGAGACAGGTGGGGACACAGTAGTTGCCTTCCATCAGCCACTCTACCACAGAACACCAAACCTAAGCAAGGTCTGGCCAGGGATGGGTTCCAGGATGTGCAGGCAGCCTTAAGCCAGGGTGGCACGATGAGAGGCAAAGATGGGTCTGTCTGGGACATCTCAAAGAAGACAAGCCCCCTGTCCTTCCTCCACTGGATGTAACCAGGGAAGCCCATCGGCCCATTAGCCGGCCACGGCATGAAGCCAATTGAGCAAGAGGCAGGGCAGAGAGAGAAGAAACCTGGACCCCGAGGAGCCTTCCCAGCCTCTGGACTTCCTGTTGTACAAAAGAGATTTCCTTACAGTCTAAACCAGGTTAAACCAGGGTGTCGGTGACTTGTAGCTGAAAGCCCACTAACCAGCACAGTCCCTGTGAGTGGAAGTAAGGGGTGAAGAAAACAAGGAGAGAGGTCGGGCCTCGAGGTTAGGTTTGGGGCCTTGTATGCTTCATGCCATTGGCTGAACCCAGGAGCAAGCAAACACAATAAAAGATGCCAAAGACAAAAGCATAAAAACAGCTTACATTTAAGAAGGTAGAGGAGTCAGCAAAATAAAATAGAGAAAGAGGGAGAGTAAGGATGAGGGGAATCAAATACGGAGGCACAAAAGACAAAGCAGATGTTTCCAGAAAAAGGCAGTAACCCAACCTGTCGGGAGGAGTCAGGTAGAGGCAGCACAGAAGAAGAGGTCTGACAGACCTGGATTCCAACCCAAACTACACCGCTCACATTGGATAGATCACAGAACCTCCAGGAGCCTCTGTTTTTCCAACTGTACAATGAAGACAATGCTACCTTCTTCTCAGGAGTTAGAGGACTGCCTAGATATCTCTACTACAACACTCTGCACAGAGTCAGCTGTCCTGACTGAATTTAGGCCCTAATTCTCCCCCGCTCACCATATCCATGCCTTTTGTGATGACTTAAGAGCATCTCCTTGAAGTACAGAGTAGATTTCTTTCTTTCTCTCTCTTTCTTTCTTTTTCTTCTTCTTTCCTTCTTTCCTTCCTTGCTTCCTTCCTTCCTTCCCTCCTTCCTTCCTTCCTTCTTTCCTTCTTTCATTCCTTCCTTCCCTCCCTCCTTCCTTCCCTTTCCTTTCTTTCCTTTCTTCCTCCCTCCCTCCCTCTCTCTTTCTCTTTCTCTCTCTCTCTCTCTCTCTCTCTCTCTCTCACACACACACACACACACACACACACACACACACACGCACGCACGCACACCTATGTGACTTTTTTTGGAAAACAAAGCGAAGTGGAAGTCTGGAGTCCAGGCCTCAAGAGAACTTGGATGTTTCTACTCACTTTTTTGCATCTCCACCATTGCCATGCAAACATGGTCAAAGTAGCTAGCCCGCTGGAGCATGCGAGACACAAAGGGCAGTGCTGAGTCACCCCAGGCATGCAGGTGAGCTCAAGACATGGTACCTGACCTCTAGACATGTGAGGGAAACCCAGTCAAAATCAGAAAAGCCACTCAGCTAGCTTCTAGCTGACCTCAGATTCAGAAGTAATAAATGGTTATTGTTGTATGTCACTGAGGTTTTGTGGTTGATTGTTATGCAGCATTATTGTGACAACTGATACAATAATGCCTGGTACAGAGCAGGTCCTCAAAAAACGTTTGAAGCACACGCTTGGTGAAGATAAAGGCTGCAAATATACTATACCATTCTTCTATCCTGGTAAGTTAAGTATTATTTCCCTTGACTGTTTCTCCATATTCATCAAGGCCTGAATAGTAAACAAAAGTTTCTAGACAGATTTCTTTTTAGAAGTTTCTAGAAACATTAATTTTAAAAAACAGGAAAAGGTTAATGCCCTACTTGTAGTATGTTTATCTGTAGCTAACAAATGCAAATGGAAAATAAAGCAGAAAGAAAGCTCTCCCAATAGAATTCTTAACCAAGTCATCCTTCACTCCTCGAAAAACGCATAATGCAACTGAGACACGTCAATTGTAATTGTTAATTTTTAAAATTTCTTAACTGATGATGGGTAGAAGGGTGTTGGTTATTTGTCACATTATTCTTGATTCCTTTTTTATTGTGGTAAAACATACATAACATAAAATTTACCATTTTAACCACTTTTAAGTGTACAATTTCAGTGTCATTAAACATATTCACATTATTATACAACCATCACCAGCACTAACCATTTCCAGATTTTTTCATCTTCTCAAACTGAAATTCCATACCTATTAAACACTAATTCCCCATCCCCCGTACCCCCAGCCCCTGACAATCGCCCCGCTACTTTCTGTCTCTATGAATTTGACTGCTCTAGGTGCTTCGTATAAATGGAATCATACAATATTTATCTTTTTTTGTGACTGGTTTATTTCACTTGCATGATGTTCTCAGGAACCTTCATTCACATTGTAACATGTTTCAGAACTTCCTTCCTTTTTAAGGCTGAATAATATTCCATTGTATGGATATACCATATTTTGTTCGTCCATTCATCAATGGATGGATATTTGGATTGCTTCTACCTTTTGCCTATTGTGAATAATGCTATGAACATGAGTGTACAGATATCTGTTCAAGTCCCTTCTTGATCTCTTTATATATATTCTTACTAAAACCTTATTCTGAAATATTAAACATGTTAAAAGAAACATATCACTTACTAGCAGTCTTCAGGCATGCATCTAACAAGGTTGGGAGGATGTGATTAGCATCTAGAGTTTGCAATTCAATCCGATTTACCATGAATGGTTTTATCCCATACCCATTGAAAGAAACATGGAGATATGAAAAAGTCTTTGGGGGAGGAAGGATTCCAAAGCGTGATGAGCAGAATGTAAAGTGGACCACATCTCACCACCCAACCAACCCTGGGCAGTCAAGTTGAGTAAAGAACCTGCACTGTTGTGCAGCGGGTGAGAATAGGTGATTTACCAAAGGCAGAAACACTGCTTTAACTTCATTACTCAACACAATCACCATGGAGCTTTCTCAGCAAAGAACCAGAATCCTCTAAAGCTCTCCAGAAGCTTCTGACAGGTCATGTGGGAATCTGGTTCATTCAGCAAATGTTTGCTGGCTGTAGGAGTGAGAATGGGCTATAGATAGTATAAGAGCGGGCTATAGATAGTATAATATTCTTTTGCAAAGAGAAGAGTGGAATCCTTATGCTTTTCAACATTCCAAAAGGCTTAACAGCCAAAATGAGGGTACGCACATGTTAGATATATTTTACTTGACACACATACACATTAACTACATGCTAGATAACATTCTAAATGCTTTGCCAATATTAAGTTATTTAATCCTTATAGCAACCCTAGGAGAAATGTACTATTTTAAATAAGAAAACTGAGGCAAAAGAACAAAAATAAAATCACGTGCCCAACATAGCTGGAATATTACAGAGCTGGGATTTGAGGTCAGGTGGGCTGACTTCAGAACCTATGCTTTTAATATTCTATACTATTAGTAAATGTTAAAATAGACAGCATTTACTGAGTTTACTTTTGAAAGTAAAGTGCAAACTATATTAAAGTTAAAAAATGAGCATACACAGGTTAAAATGCTTTGCAGCACTATATATAAATAGGACCACAACCATGACTCTAATCTAAAGGACTATTTATGTGCTAATGAAGATACAGGAATTTGTCACCCAAAGGGACAAAAAGGGTCCCTAGATTTAAAAAAAAAAAATACTGTAAACTTCTCAATCAACCTTTTAACCTGCAGATGAAGAAACAGATGCTTCAAAGGGTGAAATGACCTCCCCAAGATGGCTACTGGCTGGTAGAGCTGAGATTTATATGTATGTCCCATTAGTCCTCAAATGAAGTCTCTGAATCATCCTGGGCAGGAAGTATTAAAGAGAAAAAGGAACACAAATGGTTTTCCAGCCTCAACGAACTTACAGTCAAGTTTTAAGCTACTGACAAAGGACAGGATATTTGTCAACTGCTATCAAGTGTTGCTGGTTACCCAGGCCAGACTGCCTCTGGCCATATCCAATCTAAGTATTGAAAGGGAGGCCATTCAGGCCTGTGTGGTTTTGTTTGTTTTGTTTTGTTTCAGTACAAAGCTGACACTGCTCAGCTCTAATAAATGGTCACTTTCAATTTTCCACTTCAACTTGGGCTTTTGATAGAATGAGTTCATATAACAATATGAATAGATCGATACAGTTCATAATTTATGAAGATGTGGAGGGAGGGAAAAATTGATCCTGCAGAACCACCCAACTGATGTTTGCTTCTCTTCCTTCTTGCTGCCCAGGTTTGGTCATTTTTAAATTTATTACTAACTCCATCTGAGAGGACAGCAGGGATTAAGAAAAGTGAAATTGCATCCTATATAAGCCTTTCTAATAAAAGATTTATAGTTAAACTGCAGAATGGTTTCTGTGGGGCATCCCTTGATTTCAACGATCCGTGTTATTCCTGTCAAGCCTGCACAATATAAACAAGAGCTAATGACAAACAAGTAATATACACACATATATACACACACCCATTCCAGAATGGGATGGAGAGGGATGGAGAGAGAAAGGGAGAAGAAAAGAAAGAGGGAAAGAGGGAAGGAGGGAAGGAGGGAAGGAGGGAAGGAGGGAAGGAGGGAAGGAGGGAAGGAGGGAAGGAGGGAAGGAGGGAAAGAGGCTCTTAAACATGACTGAATTACACACGTATTTTGTGAAACAAGGTCAGAGCTCTAGGGCCAAAGCTTAAATGAGAATGTGAAGTATTTTTTAAGTGTAAATATATGTACAAATAGAATCAGAACTTCCATTCTTTGCTCATCTTGGTTTGCTTGTCCCTGTCCACACAGTGTCAGAGGTAACTTGGTTACTTTTACTCTTTATATATAACCTCATGGGTCTTACACTTTATCTTGAAGTCAAAAGTAGATTACAAAGAAAGTAATTTCTTCTAAAGAAACAAACTACTCCCAGTGATATCACTAAAGAATTACTTTAAAACAACTGGTATCATTTTTCCCTTAGACAACGCTTTTTGAGAAGATAACTCTTAACAGTATGCTTGTGTTTATTTGTTTGCTTTAATCTGTCAAATATCATGGCCTAGAAAAGGGTTAAAAGAAACAAGGAGAAAACGCAATAGCAAAACATTCTGGAAATCTGATTTTCCTTTGCAAGGGATGACAATGCTGAAGAATCCATCCAAGTTGGCCCTGGGGACAAGGGAAGGAGAAGAGGGAAGGAAGTAAGAGAGAGTGAGGGGGAGGGAGAGAAGGTCTCCCTGCTCCAGAGTTCCAGTATCTTCAACCTGCCAAACAGGAGGTAGTTATACAGGTAGATTTTACTTCAGCTGAAATCTGAAAACACAGTACCAATCACTGATAATTCAAAATACCAGGTTTCTGACAAGCAAAATTAACATACAATCACATAATCCAACCGCCTCTTTTGATTAATATCGTTACTTTCTCTCCCTGACTCTGATGATGGTGACGATGAGCACTCAGATATTAGAGAGAGAGAAACCCAGGAAGGAAGGAAAGGCTAAGTCTGACCCGTGTACACCAACGAATATATAGGAGAGCCGACAGATTGTTGTATGTAAAACAAACTAAACTGTATATATTTTCACTTAAACCTTGGGTAAGGGTATGAAATCAAATGCAGGTTAAAATGATCACATAAACTCTAAACTTGCCCTTGTCCTGAATATATTCTCCCATTTTCATCTCATGTTACACCAGGAAATATGAAACCTTTAGGAGTCTTCCCACAGTTACTCTTATGACTTAATTCTACTTTCAATCTTGTTATTCAAGACCTGGTTCAAATTTCCTCCTTTGGAAATGTAGTTTGCTTTCTCACTCTCTACTAATGGCCTATTATCAGGCCTACAGCTAGATTCAGTACTTACTTTCCTGATCTACTCTCCAAAACAGACACTTAATAAGTCTCCTCTCTCCTTCAGCACTCAGTAACCAGACAATTTCTCTGAATCGCAGAATTTCAGCAGCTTCTCCTGAAATATAACTTAATAAGCTTGTTCTCCCTCTGATAGTTTTCCTTTTGGCAACCTGTTTTTCAAGAGGGTTAGAGTGTTTAAGTACATACTTTCATCCAATAACTAAAGTTGGTTCCAAGATGAATATAATGTGGTTTCTTCCTTCAAGGAGCTTACACTCCAGTAAAGAAAATCAAAATCTAAACATGAGTGCACATGCATACACGCACATGCATACACACGCAAAGAATATAAGTCTATTAATAGAATGAAATGCAACTACAAGTGTCCAAAAATGATCATTTAAGATCAGCCATTTACTAAGGCTTCTCGGACACTATTACTTGCATTACTGCCTATTATTTTTGTGAGATTAAGGCAGCAAAAAGCAGACCTTATGTCTGCCTTTATTGGTGCCTTGGGTAAGTCATTTTTCACTTCTTCCGACCTTAGATTCTTTATATTTAAAATGGAATGATAAGGATGCTTCTCTTACCACCCTTCATGGGGTTATTCTACGAAGTGAGTCTTCAGTCTCTCTCTATATGTAAACTGTAAAGTTCTATCCAAGTTAAAGAATTTTTGTTGATAAAATGTCTTTTATTCAAATATAACATTTTGTAATTCCTATTCTTCCACCTTCTGAGAGCTAGTGACTAATAAGTACTAGCATTTTTTCTAATATTAAAGGGGAACATTTTTAATTAACAAGAGCATTCTACAAAAGGGCTATTATAACAGAAATATTCAAAAGTTAAATTCTTCTGTGGATCAGTAATGGGAAAAAATATGAGGGGGAAAAATCCTATTTACAAAAGCCAACAATAATCACAATCTATGTAGGAATAACGTAAGGAGTGAGCGAAACTGTACAAATAAAACCATAACTGACACTTGACTAACCAGAGTGAGATCCTATGTACTGGATCACTAGAAAGAGCTCCTTAGAATTCAGAAAAAAAATATGTTTTAATTTGGTGACATATTTGCAAGATTTGGTTCACTGTGATATTTGGGGAGGACAGGCAAGGGAGAGAAAGGTTTTCACTTATGCACTTGTATATAAAGACAGTTTGTATGACACAATACAAAGCTTTTAAACAAAAGAAAAAGTTGGAAAATGTCAATTCTTTCTAAATTGATGTATAATTTTAATGTAATTCAAATCCAAATTCCAATGGCATTTTTAAAAACTTCATAACATGATTTTAGAATAAACAAGTGAGAATAGCTGAAATACTTTCCTAAATGAAGAGTGATGATAGGAAGGATAAAAGCCATATATATTAAATCAAATGTATTATAAAGCCACAATAGTTAACTATTCTGATACAAGAATGGTGAGACAGATTAATGGTACAGAATTAAAGTCCAGAAAAAATGCATTTGCATATAATAACATTATATGATAAATGAGGTATCACAAATTAATGGAGAAGGGCTGAATTATTCAATAAATGGTCCAGGAAGGGTGGCTATTTCAAAACAAAAGTCAATTTGCATACTAACTTCATACTATACATCAAAATTTCATATAGATTAAAAATTAGAAATAAAAAAATGAAGCCAGTATAAAGGAAAAGAAAAATTAGGTGAGAATTCATTCAGAGAAATCACAAAAGAAACCATCAATATACTAATCTGCATAAAAATGTACCATTTCTGTACCTCAAACCAATTGTAAACAAAATAAAAAGCCAGCAAACTGGGAAACACAATTTGCCACAAATGACAAAGGAACAATACATTAATCAGTAAGAAAAATATAAAGATCTCGCAAAGTAAGAGCAAAGAATACAAACAAATGACAAGAAAGAATGTTCAAGTATTCTATTAATCAAAGAAATTCAAGCCTACAACATTAATAAGCATTTGCCCACCTCTGGTGGTGGTGCAAATTGGTGCAAGCCTTCAAGAAATCAATTTCATAATAATAACTTAAAGTCCTATAAAATATACACATGCTTTTGTCCGGTAATTCCACATCTAAGAATCTTTCCTAAAGAAATCATCAGAGCTACAGATAAAGATTTATGAGCAAAAATAACTAACGCAGAATTACTGACAATGGCAAGAAAAACTGGAACCATAAATGGATTCTCTCCTTTCCAGCAAAGGCTCTATGAAGCACAAAATTTAGAATATAAGAGGTTTGGCTTTTGATTTACAGGATATCTCATTTTTTTCTTAAGAAATGAACAATAGAATGCCACAGTCAGTTCTCTACCCTTTTCGAATCAATTATCTGATATTTAGGTCATTCCCAGCAAAAGAGTGTCTTTTTGATCCCTCAGACTCACTATCTCCTAGGCAACTAATTGAATGAAGAAAAATATAAAGCTTCACGGAGAAATATACAATTTTAATGGATGACTAAATGGAATGTCACACCTTGTCCCTCATCTGGGATGGGGTAGTAGTATGGGATGTAAAAGAGAAAGAGACAGACAGATAGGCACAGCCGGACACTGCATTTTAACACTAATTTGTGTGTTAATCTATTTTTTAAACAGCTTTATCGAGATATAATTTACATACCATAAAACTCACCCATTTAAGTGTATAATTAAATGTTTTTTATATATTTACAGAATTACGCAACCATCACAACTATCTAATTTTAGAACATTTCCATCACCCCCCAAAAAACCTCATACCCATTAGCAGTCACTTTCCATTCCCACACTCAGTTCTAGGCAAATGCTAATCACTTTTTGTCTCCAGG
Source organism: Pteropus vampyrus (assembly GCF_000151845.1). Taxonomy (NCBI): domain Eukaryota; kingdom Metazoa; phylum Chordata; class Mammalia; order Chiroptera; family Pteropodidae; genus Pteropus; species Pteropus vampyrus. Next base: position 7,797,285 of record NW_011888862.1, read on the forward strand.
GATTTGTCTATTCTGGACATTTCATACAAATGGAATCATACGATATGTGATTTTTTTGTGTCTGGCTTCTTCCACTTAGCATAATGTTTTCAAGGTCCATCCATGTCGTAGCATGTATCAGTACTTCATTCCTTTTTATTGTCAAATAATATTCCATTGTACAGATAAACCACATTTTGTTCATCTGTTCATCTGCTGATAGACATTTGGGTTGTTTCCTCTTTTTGGCTATTATGAATCATGCTGCTATGAACATTCACGTACAAATTTGTACATGGACATACGCTATCATTTCTCTTGGGTGTGAAATGCTGGGTCATATGGTAACTCTATACTTAACCGTTTGAGGAAATGCCACACTGTTTTCCAAAGCAGCTGCACCATTTTTTTACATTCCCCCAGCTGTGTATATACTGTTCACAGTATTCCCTTACGATCCTTTTAATTTCTCTAAGATCAGCAGTGATGCTCCCTTTTTAATTCCTCACACGAGTAGTTCAAATCTTCTCTTCTTTTTTTCCTGATCAGTAAAGCTAAAGTTTATCAATTTTGTTGACTATTTCAACGAACCAACTTTTGGCTTCATTGATTTTCTGTATTGTTTTTCTATTCTCTATTTTGCTTATTTCCACTCTAATCTTTATTATTTCCTTCTTTCAGTTTGCTTTGAGTTTAGTTTGCCCTTCTTTTTCTAGTTTAAGGTTAAAAGGCTATTGACAAACCCACTTCTGGGTATGTATCCAAAGGAAATGAAATCACTATCTCGAAAAGATAATCTGCACTCCCATGTTCAATGCAGCATTATTCACAACCGCCAATAAATGAGAATAACCTAAGTGTCCATCAACATATGAATGGATAAATAAATTGTGATATACACACAGAGGAATATTATTCGGCCATAAGAAAGAGGAAATCCTGCCATTGCAACAACATGAATGAACCTTGAGGACATTGTGTTAAGTGAAACAAATCAGACAGAGAAAAACAAATCTTTTATGTTCTCACCATCGCAACAACTAAAAAACACTGGTAAGGATGTGTTAACTAATCTTATTGTGGTAATCATTTCACAGTATATAAATGTATCATATCAAATTATCACACTATACACCTTAGGCTTACATATTGTTACATATCAATTATATCTCACTAAACTGAAAAAAAAATAAAGGAATGAATAAAAGGTTTTTTTTTAATATAGGCATTTGTAGGTATAAATTTCACTCTAAGCATTGCTTTAGCTATATGCAGTAAATTTCTGAATGTTGTATTTTCATTTTCATTCATGTCAAAGTATTTTAAACTTTCTCTATGGATTCTTCTTTAATCTACTGGTTATTTAGGAATATGTTATTTAATTTCCATATATTCGTGAATTCCCCAAATTTCCTTTGATTGTTGGTTTCTAATTTAATTCCTCTGTGGTTGGAGAACATACTTTGTATAATTTTAATCCTTTCAAATTTATTGAGACTTCTGTTACGGCTTAGAATATGGTCTGTCCTGGAGACTGTTCTACGAGCAGCCGATCACTGGCTATTTCACAGAAATACCTGATTATTATTTGCCACATATCTGTAATTTCTTCCCAGTGCACTGGGGTCTCCCTAGCAGTTTACCACTTTTGATAACAACTACTACTGTATTCAGTAAGTAACACCCCATCCTACTCCACTCTGTTACCACCCTCTGCCCCCAAACTTATTCTCTTTCCTCATTTTTGTCCTCGTGATTTCCCTGAGGGAGTAACAAAAATCATCTCCTTATTTTACAGAATAGAAAACCAAGTATGAGACTTGCCTAAAGTCCTACAGAAACTTTAGGGGTGCGGCAGAAGTGGGGTCTGGAATTTGCCAACAGCCATTCTTCCTGCAACAAGGACCTGCTGCCACTGAGCTTATTCAAGTCTCCAGAGAAACACAAATGGAACAAGCAGTTCAGTCCTTCTCAAATGTGCTTCCTCACACACACGCATGCAGAGTTTCTAGCTGTTCTCTTTTCCCATGTCAGACCAATAGCAGGCCAGTTTCAGTGCCAGCTGGGTTATGGAGGTGTGCCATGAAATGTCCTTGTTGTTTAAGGCACAATTGTCCCAGGGCCTCACAAGTACAAAAAGCCGCAACTCCAAAAACTAAGCTAAAGCTACAAGTGGCATCAGAGGAACCAGGCTTCGATGACAGACCAATGGGTATAATTCAAAGAAAGTGAAGAAACTACAGGAAAAAAAAATGCCCATTTTCCATGGCTTTCTACAAGAGAACACAGTTGTAGTCCCAATACAATACCTCTAATTAACCTACCAGCTCTCTACCCAGAACAATCTCTCTTTGGAAAGAAGGATCCCATGTGGGCCTTAGCAAAGATCAGTATCCCAGATCAGAGAGATGTCTTTTCAGTCTCCTGGGCAGAGGCTCCATGTCCTCTTGCCTGGTAAGTTGATAAGTGGGTCTCTGCATCAGGCCGCAGGCAGGGCCACCATCAGGGACCTCAGCCACCACAGGAATTCTAAAACAGCAGGTTATGCGGATTTTCCTCACAGCCTCGCATGTGGGCTCATTATCTGAACTCAAAATGGCAGCCTATTTCACGAATAGGGGGAGAGAGTGAACAAAAGCTCTTCTTTATGTACGTTCAGGGTTTTAATGGTATCAAGAAAAGCTAAGATTCCTCATCTTTCAATTGAAGCAGATAGAGAAGGCAATGGGGCTGTTTTGACCACATGGGACTGCTATTTTGTCACCGTTATAAAATCTACCCCTGGAATCTGAGGTTCCATCTTTACGCAAGTCCCAGGTAGACCTGGCCTCACCATTCATTGGGTCGGCCCCCTCAGCCCATTTTTTCCTGTCAAAGCCCAGCCCCAGTACGTAACTCTTAGACACAAGGATCCAAGAAAACGATCAAGGGGGAAAATCATTTTCAGCTTATCACTTGAAAAACTACCAAAAGGACTGGCTTTCAAGTTTTAGATGCAGAGAATGCTCTCCTAGCATCATCTGCAGTCACGGGTTTTAGAAGTGCCAGCACCACCGGCTCCATTCACTTACTTTAACATTCCCTGTGCGAGGGAGAATCTGAAGATGATCTCAGAAATGCTTACATTTTGCCCTGCATTTTAAAACCCAGCACATCCCAAAGCAGAGTCCTAACTAGTATTCGGTTAAATGTGGTTTGGTGATCAAAGATAAGCAGGTTTCCTTACCACAGGACGTCTGAGAGCCTATAATATGCTAATGTGCTTGTCAGTCCCTAAGAAGGTATTAATGCAGGCAGCTATAACCAAAATTTATTTGTCCAGAAAGATAATTTTCTCTCCCTCTTTGTCTCCTCTCTCTCTCTCCCCATCCCCCTTTTGTGGAATATTTTGCAGGGCTATAATTCCATGCAACGCACAATGAGACATACCGGCTTGGTTTCTATCTGAGTGTGTCATACTTGTTGCATGGTCTCCTCTCTAGTAGATGAAAATATACAATAGCATCCCTTTTAGAATATGCCTTATACAGGCAAATTTGGGCATACAGAGGTCCAACTTAGGACTGATGAAAATAAGCACCGCATACAGTGATGCTGTGTGGTTGAACTCAGCTCTGTCTTTGGAACCTGGTATACCGTATAGAGCTTGTACAGTTCCAGCATTCTGTATCATGTGAACCATAAACTCCTCTGCAACATGAGAAAACTTCAGTCATTCCCAATTATATGGACTCTCTGACTTTTAAAAGGTACCTAAGGCTCCATGCCAACAATATAAAAAACAAAATAGGAAGCCAGATTTATAAGGTTATGTGCTATGCACAGTGCGTGGAACTCCAAATGCTTTTGCCCACAGAAGCAAAGTCATAAGTGATGATTGAGTTCCCAGATTAACCCACAATGTAGTTAAAACAAGGCAAATCTGCAATCCCATCAACTAACGAAAACCAACAAAAAATGAAATTAAAGAAGAAACATTTTTTATTTGTCAAGAATACTTAGGCTCGGTGGTATACCCAGAGAGGGGCAGAGGGAGCAGCCCATACCAGGAAAGAAGGGGCTTCCTGTAGAGAACTGACAAATGAAGTCAGTTGGCTTTTTATTTTATCACTTGCTGACAACTGAAAACAACATCAGTAATAAAATATTGCTGCTTTGAGGAAAATTGGGTTCAACAAGAAATGAAGAAGTACAGTTGACCCCTGAACAACCAGGAGTTAAAGGCGCCGACCTCCCATGCAGTTAAAAATCCACGTATAACCACATAGTTAAGGGTACTCAGAGCTATTAAGGAGGCGGCTTTGAATTACGCACAGGGATTTTAGTGTAATTCTTTATTGTGTCCAAATTAATATCTACATGTAAAGTCATGCCTGTAGGAGTCTCTATTTTTTATGCTTATCAACAATGATCTTGGTCTGTGGAACAAAGATGGGGAAACAGACTGTACGAGTTCAGTAAGTAAATTTTAGAAGAGAAAGGAGAGGAGCTAAAGAGAACATATGTGTGATAATAGCCAAGACATGGAAATAACCAAAGTGTCCATCAATGAATGACTGGATAAAGAAGGTGTGACATATACAATGGAATATTATTCAGCCATATAAAAGATAAAATATTGCCATTTGCGACAACATGGATGGATCTTGAGGGTATTAGGTTAAGCAAAACATGTCAGACAGAAAAGGACAAAAACTATATGATTTTGCTCATATGTGGAATATAAAACAAAAAAGTAACAAATTATATAACAAAACAAAAACAAACTCATAGATACAGACAACAGAATGGTAATTATCAGATGGGAAGCAGGGTCTGGAGAAAACGAATTGGGTGAAAGGGGTCAAATATACGGTAACAGAAGAAACTAGACTTTTGGTAGTGAGTGTGCAATGGCGTACACAGATATTGTATTATAATGTTGTATACCTGAATTTTATATAATGTTTTTAACCAATGTCACCTCGATAATTTTTAAATAAATATTTGGTTAAAAAAAAGAACATGTGTATAATATGAGAAGTCATGGGTCTGAGATGGAAGTGCATAAACTGAGAACGCTAAGAACCAAAGGCACAAGTTTCCCCAGGGAGAAAGAAACGGTGAAGAGGAGGAGGAGTTTCCTAGGAGAGCCACCAGGTGGAGCCACCACCACAGAACCACTTCACGGATCATCCTCTGGGCGGGATGGCGTGGAAACCCAGCAGGAATGCAGTGGAAGTCTAAATCAATGATGGTTCCATGGGACACTCATTACTCTAGTGTCAATGACTTAGAACCAGGACAGAGAGACTAAAAGGAGATAAATGTAATAAAAGGAAAATTCTAAACACATAAAAACCTCCAGTAAATGTATGATCGCAACACCCCTCCAGAATGGCTTTCTCCATCCATTTCACCACCATCCCTAATTTGAACCTAATCATTTATTTAGCCCCAAGAGGCAGAACCACTCAGATAAGAAAATGAACAAGGGCAACATACTCTAACATCAATTACTGGTCTTTACACAGACTCCCAACAGAACTTGAACAGAAAAGCAGCCAGGGCCAGTTGCTTTAAATGACCTCTCTGGAAAAAAAAAAAAGACTATAAATGCATATGTAGATCCATTCACACGGACGTATATATTATTGAATGACTATATATTATATCAATCCATGTTCACTGCCAGGTTGCTAGCTTTATATTCCTCTCCCATGGGAAAGACCAGCTCAGTTGAGAGCCAAGAGCTTCCACACAACAGTAATGCCTTTTCTTAACTCTTACTCTTCTATCTGTCCATAAATCCAACAATTTAGATAAAATCAACAAATGATTTACAAACTCAAAGAAAAATCTGACCCAATATGCCACGCTTTGATTCCTTTGTTTCTCCAAAAGGAAATTTGAAATGAGAAAAAGTCTTGTTACTATAAACAAATCCCCAGATCTCACATCTACCTTAACAAAGTACAGTTGACATTTTCTTTATTAAGGACACTTTTCCCATCCTTTGTTTAGAGTTTCATTTCAAACTAAGGGCCAATAGCCTATCAAGTTCCAGGCCACTGCCTCTGAACCAACATGAGAGTTCAATGCTAGCACATGCACACTTGTATATGCATACACACACATACACAGACACTCACTCATGTTTTAACAAACAAGCCAACAGATACCTCAAGAATATTATTCTGAGTAGTAAATGCTAAAGGAATGAAAGCTTGAAAAAATGTTTTCCCTTCAGCGAGGTCACTATGGCCAGATCTGTTTAGGGATTGGAATGACTAGTACTGAAACAGTAAGGGAAAGAATGATAAACATTAGGTAAAATTCTTCTGACAGCTACAGGCAGCAGACCAAAATGGAGAGGCCTTCTGTGCGGTAAACACTAGGCCCGTATTAATAAAGGGCATGTGTGTGTTACCCATCCACACACAAAATGAATTCTGAAGAATTTCTGCACTAACTTTTAAAGCAACAGTGTGTCACCAGAGGCAGAGCAGCTGTTGATCCCTCTGTCAAGGAAAACTTTTGAATTAAACCTGTCTGAAGGACAAAACACATGAATCCACAGAGCAATGCTCTACAATCAAAGTCATATCCACATACCAACTCAGAGAGCAACCCTCCCCCATCGCAACTTGACTCTCATCTCAGAGCATCAGTGCTAGACATGTTACAAATAACATCTTTTAAACCATCGGATCTTTCAGCATTAATCTCTGGAAGAGGCAGTAAAATGCAAATGCACAACAAACCTTAAATAAAGATGGTAAAAGCAGTTTATCTTTCAGAAGGCAAATGCCAAAGTAGCAGAGCGACTTAAAAAGATGATTATAAAATACATTTTATATCAGGAAAGCATAACAATAACAATAATAATAGCAAAGAATAGTAAATGTGCAAAATACAATAGAGACTTACCAAACACTGAATTCATGATAAACTGGAAATAGAAACAAGGACATATAAAGCCAACCAGAAACCTGTGGAGTGGCTTCACATTTCAGAATGACAGAAATAAGAGACATAACCCCACCTTGGCATAAAAAAGATATAAGAAATGTGCAGCACTTTCTCAACATTCTCCAAGTAATACAACAGACTGGAACTGCTTGTAGGCAAGACTGGATGGTGTTTTTCTAGTCTTTCTATCTGTCCCAACGCTAAATACAGGGGCAGGCCCTTAATAGATACATAGGAAACATGTGCTATTAAATGTTCATTAGTAAACACCCAAAAGTGAGGAAGGAACGATATCCAAAATTATAGGCAGCAAGAACCTCATGGGATCAGTGAGAGGTAACTTCCCCATGAGGTCCGCTAACGAGGCAAAACCTGGGAAACTAGAGCCCCAAAATACAAACTGGTCCTTACACAAGCCAGCAATGTGCTGATTACAGTCTGAAGACTTAACTTATCACAAGGACAAAGCTGGTCCAGAAATCCTTCTAAGGATGAAACCAAATAATTTATTTCATTTTAATTCAAGCAGAAAAGGGGCCATATATTCAAATGGACAAAATTCTCCTTGCTCATTTTCAAGTATGTATTTAGCCTATTTGCTGTTAACTGCTAAAATGTCCATTTGTTCAATTTTGCTCTTAAACTTGAGGTTTAAATATTTTTTTAAAAGTTCCTCCATAGAGCAATGTTCCAATTTAGGAGAGCCCATTATTCTCCTATATGGGTTTAACAATAGGAGAAACAAAATAATAAATGATTCTCAGAAGGAAACAGACAACCCTTTCTGTCTGGTTCATGAGAATGACATTTGTCTTCAAGAAAAGTTTTCAGATTTTCTAGGTCCAGTTTGTCAACATCTGGAGTCTGGGACTACTTTAGGATATACAACATCTATGCTTTAAGTTGAATGAAAAATGGCTTCTTACTTCTTGGGAAAGGCTTGGTTTAAACAGGAAGCTCCCTCACCGTGACTCAGATAAAGCCCAGAGAAGTGGCTGAGGGTGGAGCAGACACAACTGTTCTTACAGTTCTATAACCAGAACGTATAGCTGGTGCTGTCAAGCCATCTGGAGGACCTGCATGCTTTCTCTCTATGTCTCTCTCTCAATTTCAGTCACATCTTTTTCCTCAAATGAAAAACCCATGGAGTCATTCCAGTACCTTCCTAAATCAACTCTAGAAATTTGCAAAGGTTAAAGCTGAAAACGGAAACTAATCAGTCCCCAAACTGCTGTTTCCATGGTCCTGGCCTTTCCCACGGCTATGAATAGCTTCTTTTAAACCTAGAGTATCTTTTGACCTTACGCAGGTGTCTAGGGAGGGTGAGCTCATCCCACATTGTGAAGTAGTACAGCCTATTCACCACTGCCACAAAATGAGGCACGTTCCCAGCAAAAACTGCTGGACACACTTGGGCATTACTTCTTCAGCTATGTCTATCTCAAGTTCAGGACCCAATAAAGTGGTTCAATTTCGGCCTCATATAAATAGAAGGTGATCTTTCTTTATTAAACCAATGCTAAGCCTGTATCGAATGATAAGGCCCATGTAAATAGTCATCTCATCTTTGATAAAGAAAACGAACTTGTGTTAACTATTAAATTCTCACAGGGTCCAAGGCTAAATCACGAGTTGGACTCATATACTGTAAGAAATCAACGCAGGCTGGTGCTAAACTCTGAAAGTAACTTAACTTCCTTCCAGAACAACAGCAGTAGACAAAAACATCCAAGAGATTTCTAGGGACAAAGCTTGAGGGAAACAAAGGAAAGGAGACTTCGGTCATTTACGATAACTCATAAAAGTTGAAAAATTGGTGGGAAGGAAGTGTTTACAAGTGACTAGAATCGTCCCACAGATTTAGCCTCTGATCCTTGTTTTAAGGGAAAAAAAAAGTGGTTTTTCATTGATTTGGGGTGGGAAAAAATGTAGCTTTTGAGCTCAGCACAATGAACTATTTATCTGGCCTGACAAGGCCAATCAATCTACCCGCTGTTTAGTATAAGAAGTAGTAGGATCCTGTTAGTCTTGACGGGTGGGGGCAGGGCCGAAGACAGCACTGGCGCTGGTATACAATGCTTCCCTTCAACTGGAAATTTATGTTGGGCCCAGGTGACTTGGGGGTCAGTGTGAAGCCTGGGACAGAATGAAGATGGTTTGTTATGTGTTTCATATTTACAGAATGCCCCCATGTGCTAGGTCTCAGAGCCACTGGCAGATTCATTATATAAAATAACTAAAAAGGTTTCTCAGAATCAGGCTGCAGGCCTAAGGTAGAGGCTTAAAAAAAGGAAGTAATAAACTCTTTTAATGCCAGTTTTTGGTTAATGAAAAATTCCATAGGGGACCCCAAAGGCTAGAATTTTAGTTGTAAAGAGATAATTATTTAAAAAGTTTTATTCCTTCGTTGATTTAAAGTTCTCAGGTAATTTTACCAAACTCATCCAGATAATTACCTTAATTCCTTAATTAATTCCTTATCTAGTTAAATTTAATTAATTACCTTAATTCTCTTATTTACTTTACAAAAACAGGGCTGGCGGAGAGGCCTTGCCTCTGATCAATGCTGATCAGTGTCTATGCAATTCCTCAGCCCACTGTCCCAAGAAGCATCAGGAGGAACTGTAAGGACCCAGATTAGCAAAGGAGATTTGGAGAAATGTCAGAGGACTCACTGAAGTCCAGCTCTCCAAATCTGATGAGGGCAGACCTCAAGAGTTCTGGAACTTATTTGCAAGAATGCAAGAGACACTTGGGGATGACTATAGTTTTACAGTAAAGTATACTTAATTCTTCGAATGGGAAATCCCCTGCACTGGTAAGATGGGACTTGAGAGAGAGAGAGAGAGAGAGAGAGAGAATATCCTATAGCTGCTAACCAGTGTGGGCCTCCAGCCAATATTTAATCTGGGTAATTCAAAAAAAGGAAATGTAACCCAGGGCAGCTGGAGGGGGTAGAGGAAGAAGCAGGAAGGAAGAGAGACACAAAGCTAATGTCTCAAGCACTATGATCAATGGACAGTTTACTGGACAAATTCTTATGCTGTCTAAATTTTATGAAAGATTAACTGTTCTTCTCCATGGTTATGTAAACTTGCCTTCTTTTTTCTTTTTAATGGAACTCATTGCTAATACATTTCCTGCTCCTGCTTTTGAACAGCTCTATATTTCTCTTTAAGGAAGTAATAAACCCATGAAAAGCCTGCAGCTGATGCTAACCTACCGGGGAAACACTCAGTGTGTGCCCTGGTTGATCCACGGTGAGGGTGAAGTCAGGAAAAAAACAAGGAATCTAGTGTGACCACAGTCTAAAAAATTGAGTCGAGTCTTCTCTGCCATCTTATGTTGTCTCTCCCATCATTTAAAGCAACAATCTCACAAAGGGAGGGTATGAGAAAAAAACAAAACTCCAGCAAGCTGATAGCTGAAAATCTGCCTTGAGGTCTCTCTCAAAAGAGAGAAACGAGATGATTAAAGGTCTCTTGGTTAGGTGGTTATATGAGCTGTCCTCTCACATACTACCTTCTAAACAGAGGCAAGGTCTGTGTTCGGGGGCCCAGCAGTTAGAGAAAGACCCTGATAAAGCCTGCCCTTAAATTAAAAAGAGAGAACAGCCAAATACGCACAGCTCAGCCCGCACCACTGCATTCTCTAAAGTTACCTTCCATCCATAAAAACAGATATGAAAACCTAAAGTCCTGGAAAAAAAACATCATTTATAAATTTAGTCTACTTTCTCATTGTCAAAAAAAAAAAATACTCTGTTCCCTTTATTATAGTTATTCTGTCATTACTTGCTCTGCGTGTGCATGTATCCAAAAATTCATATTTTAAAAAGCCCAAAAGGGCAAATACCAGTCATTTTTTCAGCAATTTAAAATTTGACACAGTTTACCCAGAAGTTTTCAGTCTGGGTTTGTGTGTGAGGAGGGGGCTCTTTCTTCTTTTCCATACCTCTCTTATTGGTTCTTAAAATTGTTTCAGAAGATAGCAAAGCATTTCCACTGGATACTTCGTGCATGGGCTTTTCTGGAGCTTTGCTGGAGAGAGGGTCTTTCTTCATCTCTTTCTTTATTTCCTGTGAAGATAGATAAAAGGAAAACAAGATTGTAGTTTGAAATTTTAAAATGCCTTTTTGACTATTTTATGCTTCGACTTTCTGGAAATAAATTATAATGACCTCAACTCAGTATAACATGATGTTTTAAAAATGCCACAATATTTCTGTAGCTTGTTTTCCTTAAATTAATTAGAGAAGTGTCTGGTCCTATACAATGAAATGATGTCTAATATGGCAATGTCCTTATGTGACTATGGCCATTCCAAGTAACCATAAAGAGAATGAGGGATAATAAAGGCCACCGCACAGCTCTCAGTGACAGCCTGCTCTACTTTTTGAACAATGACAAGCTTTGGCCAAGCACAGTCACCCCTTAAAAGCCTTCTGGTTTCTATCCTTCCCAACAGGGGTTTAGAGAAGTATATTCCCAAACCATCATTGTGCTCACAATTATTTTAAACCCCAAAGAAGATGAATTCAGTTCATTTACGGTCATAAAGTTCCTCTGGCTTTTTAACTCTTGACAAAGAAAAATATAAGGATAACAAGCTGAAATGAAGATTATCATTCTAGGCCAGGGGTCAGAAAACTGCAGCCCACCACCTTTTTTTTTTTATAAATAAAGTTTCATTACAACACAATCACTTTCATTTGTTTAAGTATTTTCTATGGCTGCTTTGATGCTGCATGGCAGTGTTGAGTAGTTGGAAGAGAGATCAAAACCTAAAATACCTGGTCCTTCACAGAAAAAGTTCTAGGTGCTCTCATATCAAAACTCCATTAAGGTAGATATTTTTTTTAAACCCGGTGGCTGATACAATTATTTCAAATTACCTTAACGATTTACATTAATAGCATGAAATTAGAGTAATTCACAAACTGCAGGTCTGGAGCAGGGGGTTTCTGGGCTTGTGTGAACCCATAATCACAATGACTTGGGAAAAAAGAAAGCTAAGGGGCTAGACCCAAAGCATGGCTGAGTGGCTGGAAGGACTCAAGGATGAGAGAGATGTGTTCTTGAAAAAGAATGAAGGGCAAAAAGTGGAGTGGGTGGGCTCCTATGGAATGAACATGAAGATGGTAAATTAGGTAGAGGGGGCCACAATTCAGCCTGGGCAGAGGTGAAAAGAACAAAGGCTTGTCAAAACATAGCCACTGCATAGTAGCTTCCTACACACCAGAGTTACCGTAGTCAATTCCCGGATTGCTAGATTGCTGGCTTGGTTAACAACAGCCTCGCCCTCCCTCCCACCCTCCCTCCTTCCCTCACCAGGGCCCCACCGGAAACCAGCAACTGCGGCTGGTGCTTTGCTGGGTTGAGAGTTTCAGCTGGCGTCCCAGGCCAACACAGCACAAAGCTTTGTGCACGCATGTGTATGTACACGAACTCCCACCTCAGCAGCCCTGGCACCTGCTAGAACAGCAGTTGCTGGGGGTTTCTGCAGCCTCACAGGCAGATGGCATAAGGGGACAATCTGCAAACATTGCCTGCCTGAGCCGCATGACGGGATGCTTTCTTAGTGGTAGCTGCCAGCCCATGGCTGTAGAAGTAAAGAAAACAAGCCACCATGGGGGCTCATTCCCCAACAGTTGCTTCTTTGGGGGTGGAACAGTTGCTCAAACCTCACTTTGCATTGCAGTGTGGATATGACTACGCACACACAAATTTCCCACCTGGACACAATGTAATGCAGTGATTCAACATCCAGTGTTACCAAGGAGTAATTCAGAGAAATTCAATGGGTTGTGGGTGACATGGAAAGCATTTGCTTAGCACTAACTGCTAGTGGCATGCAGTTGGAGAAGAGTGAGGGAGGAGCAAATGTTTGAGAGACTGGGGTGGTTACTGGAGATGGCTTCAGAAGTATGGTTGTCAAGAATGTTCATACTCCAGGGTTCAGAGCAGCACCTATGAGCTTGGAAGGACAGATTTGATCAAGGAGGTGCTTAAAGGTTGAGAAACCAGCAGCAGGAGAGGAGATGGTTCATAAATCTCAGATCCCATTGTCTCCATAACGACTGTTTACATTTGCCAAATAGAGAAACCTAATGATGACCAAATTTCTTAAGTTGCTTCTTAGATGGAAGCAGGGAGGAGACAAAACTTAAAATGTGCCCTGCAATTTTCCTGGAGAAACCAATCAGGCATGTGGACGTGGCAGCGCATCCTGGAGGCTCTCCACCTGCATAACACCCAGGCATACCAGGTTCAACACGGCCTCACCCAACCCCAACATCTTCCCTCCAACCTGCGCTTTCTGCAGGAGAGGAAGCTACCTTGCTTGACAGCCCATCGTCTACTCACTTACCCAGGCTGGAAAACTCACTGTTAACTCCCATATCTAACCAGTCACCCAGTTGTGCCCAATCTACTTCCTTAATCTGTTTCTCTCCATTCCTCCCACACTGCCTTAAAAACATAAATACCAGGCAAATAGCTTGAACAGATGTTTCTCCAAAAATTAAAAAATGGTCAACAATCACACAACAAGATGTTCAGCATCATTAGTCATCAGGGAAATGCAAATCAAAATTATAATGAGATACCCCTTCATACCTACTAAGATGGCTAGACTTTTTTTAAAAAAAGGAAAACAAATGTCAATGGAGATATAGTGAATTTGAACCCTTGTATGTTGCCGGTGGGAATGTAAAATGGCGCAGCCTCTGTGGAAAACAATATGGAGGTTCCTCAAAAAGTGAAACACAGAACTACCAAATGCCCCAGCAATTCCACTCCTAGGTATATACCCCACCAAAGAACCGAAAACAGGGACTCAAACAGATACTTGTATAACAACGTCTACGGCAGTATTATTCACAACAGCTGAAAGCTGGAAACAACCTAGTGTCCATCAACAGATCAATGGATAAACAATATATGGTGTATACATACAAGAGAATATTATTCAGCCTTAAAAAGAAATAAAGTTTTGATACATGCTATAACATGAATGAGTCTGGAAAACATTACGCTAAGTGAAATAAGCCAGACACAAAAGGAAAAATATGATTCCACTTATACGAGGCCCCTGGAGTAGTCAAATTCATAGACATAGAAAGTAGACTGGAGGTTTCCAGAGAGTGGCATGGGGGAATAGGAATTAATGTTTAATCATTACAGAGTTTCAGTTTGGGGTGACGAGAAAGTTTTGGAAACAGATAGTGGCAATGGTGACATAACATTGTGAATATAAATAATGCCACTGAATTGTACATTTTAAATGGTTAAAATAGCAAATTTTATGTTATAGGTATTTTACCACAGTAAAAATGCACATGAATACCAGCTAACGTGAGTGCTTACCATGTGCTAATGCCTGCTGTAAAAGTTTCACTGGGATTGGAACTTTTAACCCACACAACAGCTCTATTCACAGATGCACACACCAAGACAGAGAACTAAGGAAACTTGTCCGAGGTCAGACAAGTAGGAACTAGAACTGAAACCCAACCTGTCTAGATTCAGAGCCCATCTCTTCACTATGCTTCCCCTGCGTCCTGTCTGAGTGGTAATGTCTCCTTGCCCCCACTCTCTTCCATCCCAGTTCAGCCTCTGTACCGCCACAAGGGACACTTTCCTAAACCAAATGTCCGCTCTTGTCACTTCCCTACTAAAATCCTCCAGTTACTTCCAAAAGACCACAGGACAAGCTCTTTCATTTAAAACTTTTCAAATTGCACAGCAAATCACAAGTCTCTGTGTACTAGACTCTGGTTCAAACTATCTGACATGCATACTGACCCCATTGTACCAATTACCATGCAAATGTAAGTTGAGGAGTACACTTCTTGAACTACTCTTTGACACTCACACATGCCTGATTTCATGGACTCCTATTGGTAGGCTCTAAAAATAGGTGATGAAGCTGGCAATGATACAACCTTACGCTGGCAAAGGCTTACATAATTAAGTTCTTTAGCAGATATTTTTTCACTTGCTCCTCATAATAACACTGTCATTGTGTTATTGGAAAAAACAAAACCCAAGATTTTTCCAGACTGATATATTTTTGCATAGAAGAATCAAGAGGCCCAGCAAGAGGATACGAGACCAGCCAAAGGCCACAAATCTAGTAAGAGGCAGAACGGGCCATGGGACTCAACTCTGGGCCTTCTAGGCAGACCTCTCCTGCTACACCTCACCTCCCAGGAAGAACTGATGTCATGGCTAGAGCAGGGAGACTCAAAATCATGCCACCCATGGCTCCACTGGGAACCTTCACTTCCCTCCATGCCTAAAGAATGCAATGTACCACTTTATCCATAAGCACATAAATACTGAGGCCCAAATCCTGGAAGCCCCTTATCCGCACAAGAAAAGCTCTTTGCTGCAGAGGAGGGTGGGCTTGGCACTGGAGTAACTCCTGCCTGCCTCCAGCTGCCAGCATCCAAGTACCTGGAGCTCTCCGAGGTTCTGATCCAGGTCATGGGACTCTGGATTTCCTGGGTCTGAGTGCTCCTAGCCCCCAACCCTCAATCTCAGCTTTCTGACCACTATGCCTATATTTTTAACCATTTGTTAAGAATCTGAATCCTACTATCCTAGTGGTAGAGGCCACACCCTGAAACACATTTGCGGGCTACAGGGGCTTACAGAAATTCATACATGCCCACATATATGAATCAGAGATGATTGTACTTGCTTAAAGACACTACAGAATGGCTGGGTATCGACAAACCTCTTTAGTAAGTAAAGGAAACCCAGCTTCTCTTTATCTCAAATCTGATGTCTTAACAATGGAAACTCGGCATGTACAGTAAACCTGAGGCCATCAATAAGATATCGATGCTGCAACGACACTCTGGCTATGTCGCAAGGACTATTTGAGTAAATTGAGAGAACTCACATCTTTCCTGCTTCCCAAAGCACTATGCTGATCAGAACCAAAGACAGTTCACCCACATCTGGAGGCCAAAAAGCCCCAATAATGCCACTCTAGCAAAATTCGCTGTGACACATTTAGCAGCTTGCAAACAGCAGCCTCACTGGGCAAATGTATAATTTGTATGTGACTGGGAGCTAAACTAGCACAGTCTGCTTTCTCATAAGCAGAGTTGCCAGGATGTGGCTGGCTACTGAGCCAAGTCGACTACTTTTCTCCTCTCTTTCCCCATCTATTACATACTATATAGGTGCTGGGAGGTTGGCTGGGTTGAACTTCTTTCAACTGATCAAAACACCCACAGTAAAACACCAATGAAGGCCCAGTTTGGGGGTCCCTCCCTTCTCTCATACTTTACGTCTTCCACCAACCTTGACATAACTTGAGACACGGGCTTCACAGTAAATGGAAACAATGATGCTATGAGTTAAAAACCAGAGTCAGTCCCGGCATCATCATTTATTAGGTGGGTGACCTTGGAGGCAATACTGGAAGCCTCTAAGCAGCTCTTCTGCCATCTCTAAAAGAAGTCTAATGCTAAATGTGTTGGCACTATTACAGAGTTATCTTCTGAATCAAATAGTGAATTGGAGAGTGACATACAAATTGATTATTTATTGTCATTATCAATGTCATCATTAAATAGCAAGTGCTATAAAAAGAACTATACCTAACAACATAGATGAACTTCACAGTCAGAATGTTGAGTGAAAGAAGCCAGACCCAAAAGATCACATGCTGTACGATTCCATTTATGTTAAATGTTACAACAGGCAGAACTAATCGATGGTGAGACAGCTCCAAACAGCAGCTACCCTTGGGAAGGTACTGACTGCAAAGGGTACAAGAGAACTCGCTAGGAGGATGAAAATGTTCTATAATTTGGTCTGGGTGGTGGTTTCACAGGTGCACACACAACTAAAAATTCATTGAACTGTATTTCTAAGATCTCTGCACTTCACTAAATGATATTTCAATTTAAAAGAAAAACATAAATGCTTAAACCAGAAGAAGACAGATTCTTTTAAATTGAAATGTGCTCATATTTTGTCCTAGAAGGTCAAAAACATGAAAGCCTAGTGCTTGGGTGTTTTAACATTCATCTCAGAGGGTGATTTCTGGGATTAACATTAAGAGGACGAATCGTCAAAATGTGCCAAATACACTCTACCAAGTGGGTGAGCCAGAGGGCATCTCATCTAATTGACACAATCAGCTGAGCGGATCTGCTCCCTTCACTGGGCCCTTCCTTCACCACAGCTGCTTTCTTCACATCTTGCAGTATTTCCTTGTTTCCTGCCACCAATATACAGGCACACAGAGCAGGCTGGTGCCACTGACACCAGGGGGCGCTCAGCACTGCCCTGACCTGCCAGAAATGCTGGTCCTGGGCTTCTTTTTGCATTAGAGTGAGGCTGGGCAGGGTCCTCCCAGCCCAAGGTGGTTGCAAGGCAGGGAAAAGAGGCATCATTCGTCAGCAGGTCCTCAAATCTGGTCTGTTCCTGTCTTTAGAGCCAGATGTGGTTGTGGGATCACAGCTGTGCCCCCTGTTAGTTCATGGAAAACCTCTGCAAATTACCACTGGCAGGAGATAAAAGGAAATCACTAAAAACAAACCCTTACACCAAATCTACTGATCAAGAGAGTTTTGAATAGCTACACAATCCTAGAATAGCACATTGGCCCCCATGCGTATCTTTCTGTCTGCCTCGCCCCGTGCAAAAGGCAAGTTTGAGGAGCAGTCGTCCCTCAAATGTTCCCTGCTTGTAGATACTATGCTTTCCTAGCATTTGGTTCCCTTCACAAAAGGCTAGTCAGCCCAAAACAACTGGGAAGATACAGCAAAGATCCTGAAAGCAACAGCAGAGCACTAGGGGAGTTTCGGCTATATCTGTAAGAGTCTGTTTCTTTAAAATATATATATATATATATGTATACCTAATTATCACAATTTTTAAAAAATACCCATGCTGCTGAACCATGAAATGCACCAACGTCATTAGAGAGAATTGTAAAGGAAAAAGAATATATAGATATACAGATATATATGTGTGTGTGTATATATATATATATATATATATACACACACATATATATGTATGTGTATATGTATATATGCATGTGTATGTATGTGTGTGTATATATATGTGTGTGTGTATATAAATATATATATATATAAAATGTCTTAAGTAAATATGGCAAAATATGAGGGTTTGATAAAGCAAGGTGGTGGGCACACTGGTATTTGTTATTCAGTTCCTGTCTTTTTTCAATGCTTGAAATATTTCATAATTTCTCTTAAAAATTACATAGTGAAACCATGTTGATGTCTCATACCATAATGGCTTTCTTCCATGTATAAAATATGCTGCCACTTAGAAAAGTGCTCTGACATATCTTCATAAATATACCTAAGATATTTTCAGCTCAAAGCTAACAAGGTCGGTTTGTTTTTTTTTACACAACAGAATATCTACTGTCACAATTCTATGTAAATCTTCAACCGCGTATTTGCAATATCATATACTTGCAATATTATCTCCCAAATATCACTGATAACACCAGCCCAGGCAAGAAGCTCTTGACCTGCAGGACAGGAATGAATACTGCAAAGAGCACAGCAAATGCTAGCTACCAGTCAGAGATCAGAATAGCTACTTTCATGTCTTGAAGAGGTAACACAGTTTTCACATATACAACACAATTACCTGCATGACAGTTGGCGACTTTATGTCTTTATATCTGCCCATTCCCTGCTAAACATCTAGATTATTACCATTAGATCAAAGGTAAAGAGTGTCAATACCAACCAGCTCTTTGGACATGTTTTAGTTGGCACTTAATAAATATTTGTCAAACAAATGGCCAGTTTAGAGTGGTATGGGCAGGACAACCATCTACGGATGACGGGGAGTATTTTCAATGCAGCCCAAAGCTATGACAACACGGATATCTGTATCATCCCCACAATGATACAGCTGGATCACAATCAACTTCGCACTTCACAGGGTACAGATCTGGCTTAAGAGTGGCAGGAAGAAGATACAGTAAGAAAATTCATGCGGTGCCTCATTTTTTTTAAATGATCAATACTTATTTATTAGACTGGGAATATTAGACAAGATATATTTATCATTTAAAAATTAAACCTTAAAAGCACTATAAGGAAACATGAAAGATTTTACAATCTCAGAGTAGAAAAGACTATTCGATATTCTGACACAGAATCCAGAAGCCACAAAAGGGCTAATTACAGAAAACTGTAAATACAACATAGAAAAAAAATTAATCAACAAAAAGTCAAAGTGGGAGAATATTGCTGGTTACAGAGAACTCTTTCTACAAAGTATCAGCAAAGAGATCAATAAGCCAGCAAAAAAAAAAAAAAAAAACAGCAAAGGACAATTCATAGAAAAAAAATGACTCAGACCTATGAAAAGATGCTTAACCACACTGATAAGAGAAATGGAATTTACAGTGGGATTCATTTGACAATATCGGTGCAATACTCACTACACAGAAAGACCCTGAATCCTTTTGGCTATTTTCTTATACCTAAAATCGAACACCTACTACATAATAATGTTTACACGAGTTCTCTCACTAGAGTCTGGGCTCTCTGGGAATATCATCTCTGTTTCCATATGCCATGCACCTAACACACAACTGGTATTCTGCAAAGAGTAAGTATAAGAGATATGGAGAAGAGCAAGCACAAAACTCTCCGGACGTTGACAGCCTAGATAGAGATGTACATAATTTTTTTAATTAGAATGATATATCATTTTTTCTTGATTTTCAACACCATAAAGTTTCTCAATAGACCACTCCAATATCCAGTGAATTTATTAGTTCTATTGAGTAAGATATCATTTTTTATCTGTCGGACTGGTGACAATGAAAAAAAAATTGATCATATAATTTTGGCAATGGTGTAGAAATAGATACCCTCTCGTACTTTCCAATGAGAGTATAAATTGATATGTAAATTGGTACTTCTGTGGGAAGCAATGTGGCAATTACCTACCAAAAATTTAAGTGCCTACACTATACCTTTTGACTCAGTATTTCATTCCACTTCTAGGAATTTAAACTACAAATTTACTTGCACATGTGCAAAATGGCATATGTACAAGATTAACCGTTCTGGCATTGCTTAAATTAGCAGAAGACTGAAAGAACATAAATGTGCATCAGTAGAGAATTGGTAACATAAATTACGATAAATCCAAACCATGCGACTCTCTCCAAGAATGAGACTGGTATGTAAGTACCAATAAGGATAATTGCCAAGACACGTTCCTAGGTTAAAAAGCCTAATAATGTATGCGAGCATTTGTGTGATCATGCGCATGCTTCATTGTGTAATACAGAAAAACAAACTGTAACTGAGATTGCCTCCAGGGAGGGAACAGGGTGGCCAAGAGATAGGGAAAGAATATATTTTGTCCCTTTTAATTAGTATCATGTGCCTATATAAAATTTTAATATAAAAATTAATAATTGAAATGTGCTTACTATTTCTCAATCATCAGACTATTAACAATTTTCCTACAAACAAAGAAGAGTTGACACTAGCCCCCAATATAGTTTGGTTATATAATTTCCACTGCTAGTTTTAAAGATCCCAATGCTACTGGTCACAGTGATGGCAGTATACATGAACACGCAATTTAAAAGAAAGCTCTTCAGCCTATATATTTCATCAAGAAGGGGAAATTGGAAAGTTAAGGATATGGAGGCCCACTAATTTTTTTTTTCCAATTATATGATACAAACTTCAAAAATTTTGAAAAGTAGAACTAATGGAATGACAACAAACAACACAGAAAACAAAATAAAATGTTTATAAAGAGGCAATATTAAATCTTATTTTTAGTTTTATCATAGGTAGAATGTATTTCAAATTGGTGGCCAGACTGCAAACAACATGAGTTTGGATAGAGATTCCTCAAAGATATGGCCCAGCAATCCCACTTTGGGGTATTTATCCAAAGAAAGAAAAAGCACTAACTTGAAAAGATATATATGCACCCCTGTGTTCACTGTAGCATTATTTGTAATAGCCAAGATGTGGAAGCAACCTAGGTGTCCACTGATAGATGAATGGATAAAGAAGATGTGGTATATACAGACAACGGACTATTACTCAGGCATAAAAAAAATAAAATCTTACCATCTGTGACAATAAAGATGGACCTAGAGGGTATTATACTAAGTGAAATAAGAAAGACGGAGGAAGACAAATACTGTATATCACTTATATGTGGAACCTAAAACAAAACAAAACAAACAGAACAAAACAGAAACAAACTCATAGATACAAAGAACTGATGGCTGCCAGATGGAAAGGGGTAGGAGGATGGATGAAAAGGTGAAGGGAATTAAAAAATGCAAACTTCCAGTTATAAAATAAGTCATAGAGATGTAATGTACAGCATAGGGAATATAGTCAATAATATCGTAATAACTATATATGGTGACAGGTGGGTACTAGACTTATGGTGATCACTTTGTAAGTTATATAAATGTCTAATTACTATGTTGTACACTTGAAACTAAGATAATATTGTATGGTGACTATAAATTTTGAAATTTTTGAAAGAGAAAAAAGAGTTAAACGGTTTGGGATTGGCTAATTATTCCCTAAAAAGTTAATTACACAATCTGAAATTGAGCTCCCTAAGGAGTGGGCATTTTCTCTATCAGTCTATTCTGGAAAAACCTTTAAATGTTTCTGATGACATCATACTCTATGAAGCTGTACTACCTGAAACATAAGAATTGTTGAACTGAGTGCTAGGTAAACAGGTTGCTCTTAGAGGGGAAAAAAAGGGGGGACACCCAAGATCTAACAGCCAGTTCCACTGTCTTTTTTTAACAGCTTTGATGATGATGAAGAGCCTGTGCTCTTGTGGCCCTTTGTTGGAATCCCTGTCACAGCATTGACCCATGCAATCTAAATATGAGTCCATAAGTCTCTCTCTCAGCTACTCTGTGAGCGCCTCAGGGATAAGGAATAGATCTCACTCATCTTTTATCCTCAGACGCTCAATAAATGTTAGCTAGCAGGCACTCAATAAATGGTGGTCACTGTCATTAGCTCTTTCATTTTAACAGATATTTGAGTACCTACTATGTGTCATGTATAAACAAAAGCAGTACATGAATGTAACTCAGTGTTAATTTTTAGTTACAACTGCTTCTAAGACTAATAAAGCCAATAGAAAAAAATGTTAAATGCACTAGATCTTTTACATCTAAAAAAAAAAAAAAACAACAAATATGTTTTTTCATTTTCCTAGCTCTTCTAAAACATATGGAATTAGATGGCAATTATGTATACTATGAGCAACGTACTGTTTGTTCTAAGGGTTTACATGGAGTAACTCATTTCATGTTCATAGCCACACTAAAAAGTAGGGAACATTATTATCTGTCTTGGACAGATGGGAGAAGTGGGTCCCAAGAGAGGACCAGGCAATAAATGGCTAAGTGAGAACTGAAGCCCTGGCAGTCCTGTGGCCAAGCCGTCACTCCTGGTGGCCACACCATGCTCCTCCCACCCAATGTGTGTGCTCCTAATGCTGTTCTTGGCTTGCTTCAAAAGGCCAACTTCCTCAAACTGCAATTTAAAAGAAGGGAGACAAAACAAATGAGCACAGAATAAAGCTTCAGAACTGACCTGAGGGCCAATGATTTGAAAGCTTCTCTCAAGTAAAGAAATTCTTGTATTTTTACAAACAAAAAAGCACCTGTTTACTGGTTGTTGAAAGAATGTTTATATACATTTCCATCCAAGATAACTCGATTGTCAAGAACAAATTATTCTAAGCCCGTGACAAAACAATGTCATTTCATGCTCATTTCCTGATTAAAGCTTTTAGACAGCTGGGCATTCTCATTTCTCAGAGCTGTAGGGAACTATGTAAATTTCCATGCAGCAACTCCAAGATCATTAATCTAAGGAAAGCATGTGCCAACAGAATACCAGATTTTACATTGTTTCAGTAAAGAGGAGGAGGGGCAGGTTAATCTAATTACCTTATGTGTGGTCACCTGACTGAGGTTAACAAAAAGATCATATGCTAAACTGTACCATCAGCAGAGAAAACTGCTAAGTAATGAGACATTTCGTATCACAAAAGGAGTGGAAAGAGGGGGTGAAATTTTTAAATTGCTTGGAACCAGATACTGTAGCAATAAAAATAATCATACCGAGCTTATATGAATGAAAGGCAGAGCATTTTAATTATCATAAGGAGCTAGAAGCCTGCCCCTCTCTCTCCCTCCCTCTCTCTCCCTCCCTCCCTCTCCCTCTCTCCCTCTCTCTCTCTCTCTCTCTCCACACACACACACACACACACACACACACAGAGTCAATAAGACTGGGAGATACTTTTAGTAGAGGATGGCTAACTAGAGCTGAAGTCATCAGGAACGAGACACAGGCGGGCACTTATAATTAGACTCACTCTGCATCCGTGACGATGCATTTGGCACTTATCACTCAGGGCTGGCTGCTATTATTTCTCTTTCCAGTAAGGAGCAGCTGGGTTTGGAAAGAGCAGCACTGGCTCAGGCAGCTGACACATCAGTTCAAGTTCTGGCTCTGACACTACTGAGGGTGTAACCTTGGTGTCTCACTTTTGTTAGTTATAAAATGGGGGATTAAAATGTTTTAAAGATCAAATGAGATCTGCGGATGAAGGCACAGCCTCTGGATCCCAGGGTTGTCAAGCTCCATCAGGAGGAGTGGGAACCCCACCCACAAACAGATATGGGCCAGGTACTGAGGAGTGGTGAATATTAAAAGGAAAAAGTTCCTAGTATATAACTCCTACTGTGGTTGGTCTTGCAGAAGTCTCAAAAAGTTTACTTCCAGGCACTCTCTCAGAAAGCTACTGGAGGGTGTGTTCCACCAAACCGAGTGAGTGAAACAAGAGAAGCAAAGGCCGGTAGTCAATAATGAGAGAGGGAATTTCCTGGCTGACTGCTGGGCAGCAGCCCCAACAGCAACCAGTTCAGGTTGGAAGGTGCTGGTATTTTTCCAGGGCAAGGGGAGGGATATTAAGAGGCATTTTATAGAGCTGTTTAGCTCAAGGCATGAAAAGATTTGGATATCCTGGGATACCTCGACAATCAAGGAAGAATTATTATCAGTAGGGAAAACAAAAAGTTATATAAGGAAATTAATTAGAATATATTCTGCTTCAATACTCAATGCCAGCATTGCTATATTAATGAAAACATCAAATACCGACTGAACCAAAATCTGACATATGAGCATATAGGGAGGATGAGGTATGGGAGGAAGGGACATAAGTGAGCTAAAATCCTCAACTACCATATAGGTAACAGATAATGTCTAGAATTGACAAAGAGACAGCAGTGCATGTATATTTTCAGAAGTTATAGCAATGAACACTTGAAGCTACAGCTCAAACCGAAAAGAGATCATCTCCTAGAAGACAAGGACATGAGAAGGGACAAGGAGCTCCTGATACATGTCTTTTAGCACCACTGGAGTTTTAAATCTCTATACATCACTTTTTTAAAAATTGACAATTTTCAAGGCATGCTTGCTTGTTCCAAAAAATAAATATTAAAAGAGGGTATAAAGCAAAAGGTAAAATTGTACCCATTTCCCAGTGAAATCCCATCCCTCCTCCCCTAGGAACCATTAATGAGTCGTGTGTGTCCCTACTTGTTTTTAACACAAATGGACTCATACAGTATGTGGTTTTGCATCTTGCTTTCTTCCATTTGAGTATGTACCACACACATCTTCTCCTATCAGCTGGAGCCTGGAGCCTGCCCCCTCTTCCTCATAGCTGCACAGAATCCAACTGTACGATATGCCAGCTTCAGAACGGAAGATCTGGTCGTGCAGGAAAGGAAATTTCAGAACCAGGAAGTCTGACCAATCAGAACCATCCAGATTAAAGGGCGCTAAATCAGAGCTGGGGGCTGAATGGATGGGAGGAAGTACCTGGGGAAATGGGAAGATAGAAAATCAGAGCAGAGATACCTCTCTCAGGGACATGTGGCCACCGTCTCTGTCTTCACTCCTCCAGATAAGCACATGGCCCTGAAGTGGAATTTGGTTCCAGAGTCAGGGGAGTCATATGTTTGTCACCACACCATAAACAGAAGTATACCAGCTGTCTCTGCTGGCTCTTCTGGAATGCCGATGGATAGAAGACCTATGGCACAGTAAACTGGCTATTTCTGAGATCTGGCAGAATCCCTGCTGTTGGTAACCACTGAGACCCAGAGAGCAGAAACCGGGGCATGAAACACACCTCAATGTACATCTTATCTGCTCCTGCCCCAAAGCCATCCCCCTTCTGCTAAGTTTCTGTATCCTTGGCTGGTTAAATGGATAACTTATCTTAATCTGGGGCTAGGGATGGACAGTCCTCTTCTCTCCAGATTAAAACCGATGTCTTTAGCAATTACAAACAACACTACATTGAGCAATCACTGGATCCATAACTTTGCACATATACTCAAGTGTAACGCGGGGACAAATTACTGAAAGTGAAATTTCTGGGTCACACATGTGGTGTATCCTTACTGTTAACAGATAGTGTAAAATTGGCCTCCAGTTTGCCTCAATGACACTCCTATCAATAGCATGAATGAATACCGGGTTTCCCCATATTGGGTATCCTTAAACTTCTTAATTTTTGCCAATCTGATAACAGAAAATGACATTAATTTATACTTCTTTAATTAGTAATAAGGTATATCAGCTTTTCATATGCTTACCATCCATTTTACTTTATTTGCCTGTGATCTGCTTGCTCATGTCCTTTGTCAGTTCTGTGGAGCACTTTGCCTTCTTCCCTTTCATTTCCAAGAGCTCTCTGAATATTAAAGAATTATCTGATGGTCTTTTATATATGGCCCAGAATTTTTCTTTTGTCATTTGGCTATTTACTCTATCAACTGTACATCTTTCCATACAGAAGTTTCTAATTTTCATTTGGTAAAATCCAATCTTGTCTCTGTGGTGTTCTTAGATTTGTGACATGATTGCAAAGGCCTTCTCCACTCAAAAATTATTTACTAAGAAAAGAAACACTCATTTTTCTAATTATTTTATGGCAAAGGTTATGCATAGTATTGGAAGGCCTCTCACTCCTCACCCGCCTACCCCAAAGAAGAAACATCCAGAAGCTCAACTTAGAATACCTCATTTTGGGAATTACAAAGCCTTGATTTTAGGTGCCTGGTTTCCAAAGCTTAAGTTTGAGGGTGAAGACATGTTTCATAGTGGGAAAATGTCCACTGATAGCAGCCAAGACAGAAGTCTCTTCATTTGTGCTTAGAAACATCTGCCTTTATTTAGCATTAACGGGTTAAAGATAAATAATATTAATTAACAGATTAACAGGTCACAAATAAATTTGGTCATTTCTTCTCAAAACAGACTGCTTGTCTTCTACCAAGAACAGGATCCTCACTTCTTCCTGACTGATCCCTCGCTGGCATTCTGTAAGCACACCAGCCCCATTCTGTCATGGGACTGGGCAACTAAGATCCAGAGGCTCCCACAAGTGACACTAAAACCTCAAAGACACTACTCCTCACCCACTCTACAATAGCAGGGAAGGGAAATGTTTTTCTTTATTTAAAAAAAAAAAAAGCCTTTCCTAGATTTAGTACTATGACTTCCAGGACAGAGCAGCAGGGGAACAGAAGAAAAGGCAATGGGGCATCACCCTTCAATCCTCTTGACAGTTATTAAATGCCTACTATGTGCTGGGCACTATGTCATGCAGTGGGGTTCAAGATGGCCCCTGCTCTCCAGGGTCTTACCACCTAGCAAGGTTAGAACTACAAATAGAGTGGGTATGCCCACCAGCTCTTGATCAGAGCTCTAGCCACTGAGTGACCCTGTACAAGGTACTCATCCCCCTCAACTGAATAGTCCTTGTACTAGTTTCTTATCACTGCTTAACAAATTACCAACAACTTGGAGACTTTAAACAACAAATTTATTCTTTTACAGTTCCGGAGGTCAGAAAACCAGAAACTGTCTCACTGGGCTAAAATTGAGATGTTGGCAGTGCTGAGTTCCTTCTGGAAGCTGTAAGGGAAAAGGTTTCTTTGCCTTTTCTAGAATCTAGGGGGTTGCCTGCATTCCTCGGCTCATGACTCCTTCCTCCATCTTCAAGGCCAGCAGTGTAGCATCATCAAAGCCTCTCTCTTTCTGACCTCTGCTTCCATAGACACTATGATCCTCTCACCTTCCTCGTTTTTATGTCAATTGTGGTAACAGATATCAAATTTACCATATTAATTATTTTAAGTATACAGTTCAGTAGTGTTTAGTACAATCACACTGTTGTATTGCCAATCTCCAGAACTTTTTCATCTTGCAAAACTGAAACTCTGTACTGATTAAACAACAGCCCACTCCACCCTTCCTCAAGTTCCTGGTAAACACCATTCTACTTTATGTCTCTGAGTTTGACTACTCTAGATACTTCATATAAATGAAATCATACAGTATTTTTCTTTTTGTGACTGGCTTATTTCACTTAGCATAATGTCCTCAGGGTTTATCCACATTGTAGCATGTGCCAGAATTTTTTCTTTTTTAAGGCTGAATAATATTCCATTGTGTGTATATATACCACATTTTGTTTATTCATACATCTGTTGATGGACATGTGGGTTGCTTCCCGCTTTTGGCTACTCTGAATAATGCTATGAGCATGGGTATATAAATATGTCTTTGAGATCCTGCTTTCAATTCTTTTGGATATACATCTAGAAGTAGAATTACTGGATCATCTAGTAGTTCTATTTTAATTTTTTGAGGAATTGCCATACTGTTTTCCACAGTGGCTGCACCATTATATATTCCCACCAACAAGGTACAAGATTTCCAATTTCTCCACATCCTCATCAACACTTATTTTCTGGGTATTTTTACAGTAGCCATTCTAATGGATGTGAGGTGAGAATATCTCATAGTGGTTTTGATTTGCATCTCCCCTAATCATTAGTGATATTGAGCTTTTCAGATGCCTTGTTGACCAACTATAAATCTTCTTTGGAGAAATGTATATTCAGGTCCTTTGCCCATTTTTAATCAGGTTATTTGTTTTGTGGTTATTGTTGTTGAGTTATGGAAGTTCTGCATTATTGTGCATATTAACCTCTTATCAGATACGTGATTTGCAAATATTTTCTCCCATTCTACTGTCTTTTCACTTTGTTGACTGTAACCTTTGATTCACAGAAATTTTTAATTTTGATGTAGACCAGTTTATCTATTTTTATTTTCGTTGACTGTTTACCTTCCTCTTATAAGGACCCTGGTAATTAAAATCTCCCAATCTTAAGAGCCTTAACTTAATCACAAGTGCAAAGTCTCTTTTGCTACATAAGGTAACAGAATCACAGGTTCTGGGAATTAGGATGTATACATCTTTGGCAGGCCATAATTCAGTCTATATTGTCTTTAAAATGAAAATAACGGCAGCATCTAACTCAAGGGTTGTTATGACAACCAAATAAAATAAAACATAAACTGAGCTTAGAACAGTGCCTGGGCTACAGTAAATGTTAGCAATTATTATAACACAAGTGTTACAGGAGACAGAAGTATAACTAAGGGTACTAATAAGAACAGAAGCAGGGGTCATTCACTCTGCCTGAGAGAATGAAATGACTTCCCCAAAAGGATAACATACCACTTTAGTGATAAGAAATGAGTAAGGTTTGGAGGTCTGGAAAAGGAAGCCAGAGGGAAAATTCTGAATTTTCTTCTACATTCTTAGACTGGCATTAACATCTCAGAAATCTTATTTCTTTCCCAAGAAGCCACATCTGCTTTCAGGCAGTAGCTGCAGGGTGGTTTTTTTCTCTTTATTTATAAGGAAACATGCTCAGCTGAATTTCTAGTCTCTCTTTAATAAACAATTCACAAAGTTTTTCCCAGCAAATTATTTTTAGAGTAGAAAGAGTTTTAAAAAAAAAAAAAAAGCAGCAGTAGCTCATATTTATAAAGTTTGTCCTAAAAGTTTAAAAATAGATCTAAAAATTTTGGTGACAGCTTTGCCCCACCCTCACCCATCAACACCAAAAAGATAAAGTATGGTTTGAAACTAGATTTTTAAAATTTTGCCTTTGCTTATCTCTTCTCCTTGGAATGTTCACAGTATATAGCAGGTGAATGGAATAATGAAGGAAAATAATCACTATTGACGTCATTCTCAGATCTCCTTTCATACATGCTGGGAAGCCATTATAATCAACTGGCTGATATATAGAACAATTTCTCAACTTGCTTTGTCCTCTCCCGATAAACCTTTTCCCCGCTCCACATCAACAGAGTGACATAGCTTCAGTTCCTGTGGAGCTTCAGCATTTCTGACTTGGAGGTTAATTTGCTCTGAACCCACATTGGGAGCCCAACAAACAAGTGGTATGGTTTTAGGTCATACATAGGAGACACACTGATAACAATGCATAGGACTGGTATCAATTTCCCAGTCAATTGCAATCAAACGCACAACACATGGACACACAAAACACACACAGGCCAGCTGATTACCCAGCCACAAACACAGATGAAAAGAATCACAGGATTTATTATCCTGTTGAGCTATCTTGTTGCCCTATGCCCAGTTGGGCCAATCAGCTATAACCACTCCAACTCAACAATAAGAGGCACCCCCAAAAGGTTAAATACAGAAAGAGGAGGCTGGTGACTCTGTTTTAAGACTTCATGATATGTAGAAGAGGGGAAAGAAACACGCAAGAGTATCTACGGTTCAACCAAAATTAATAGCATCACTGTATAATTCACGCCCTGCCTTATCAATGAGAGATTTGAATTCAATGCATGTTGTCTGCAACCCTATAACCACTCAGGATAAGGCTAAAATCCACCTAACATAATTGACTCAGTCACGCAACTGAATGGAGTGCATCATGAGAATGCCTGGACACATCAGACAATTTTGTGTGTCTGGCACTTTTCTTAGAGCTTAGATAAGATGGGCAAAGGACTATGTTTTCCTTGAAGGAAAAGAAACAATTACAAAACACTTATTTGCGGTATCTATGTTCAGAAGAAATAGAATATGCTGAGTTTTCAAAATGAAATAGATGTTCACAATAGGAAGATTAAAATGAAGTCAAAATTTTCCAAGACTGATCCCCAATTCTGCATTTTTTGATGAGTAATCCCATGGTCTGATTTATGAGTCAACACATGAGTACAACATTAACTATTTAAGACATTTCCTATATCCACAAAAACCTAGATGTGACTGTTGGAGGCATTCAGGTTGAAAAGGCAGAGAGAGAACCAGACATTTTACATCTTGTTTTCCTGTCAGCCCTAGTTCAGCACATGTTTTTTTAAGTTAGTAAGATCTACGTAAAGTTTCCTTTCTTGAAATAAAGAAACCTCCCATTAAGTAGAACAAGATTTTCAACTTCATTTATAATATTATATTGAAAAATACTATTTTATTTTATTTTATTATTATTTTCAATAATATACTAATAACATACTACAGGAATGCCAATTACATTGGTTAGACATTTATATAGTTTATGAACTGATCCCTCTGATTGCACTTTCTCTCCTCTGGCTCTACATCTAGACAAACACATTACTGCTGACTGCATTCCCTATGTTGAACAATATTATTTTAAAGCTGTATTATAACTTATTTTCATTGCAAATAGTCACTGCATGTTTTTGCTCCTTTTCAAATCAACATTACTATTGATTTCACATCGCCTGGCAAACAAACAGGGAAAAATAATGTCTTAACTGCTGTCCAGGCACAGATACCCAAAGCTATGGTGCTACTTGTCAGGTTGACGTTACTCGTGACGTAAGTGCCAAAATGCACAATAGGAGGTTGCGGGGGTCTTCATGTTTTTCTCAAGTAGAAGATGTTTAATATAGTGCATGACTTTAATAAGCCAAAATATTGAACTCATATTCCAGTTTGAGAAGAGAAGTAAAACTCCTAGAAATGTCCCCAAGTTTAATGTAGCCATTGGCTTCAACCTTCTCTCTAATCAATATTATGGAACATTTCTAAATGGCAGATAAGACATCCAGTATCATATAATCAGAGATCAAAATCCAGAATTTCATCCAAGTTCTCATGTTGAAATTTGACTATCAGAATCTCAGCCCACAGTCCTCCTCTCCCTTTTAAAATGTAGATGTAGGTGCAGTATAGACCAAGGGTTCTTACCCTGGGATTTATAGACAAACATCTAAATTTTAAAATGGGCAAAGGTTATGCACAGATGGTTCATCAAAGAAGAACTACATATGGTCAACATATCAAGACATAAACTTGGTGGTAACCAGAGATGCAAATATCAAACAATGAGATACACTACGAGACACAATGAATTTTGAAAGGAGACTCTACCCAGAGAATGGGACCTTCTCCTATGCTACTGGTTGCAGTCCAAGTTGGCTCACTTTAGGGAAGACCAGTTGGCAATAGGGCTCATATGTCTTAAAACACACACACACACACACATGCGCGCACACGTGTGCTCATACTTTAAACTCAACTTATAGATACTTATCCAAGGGAAGTAATCACAAATATGCTCAAAGGTGGATTTAAAGGATATCCATAATTTGTTCTTTATGAGAAAATTAGAGCAATCTAAGATATCAAAAATTGGGGCACTACAAGGTAGGGCTGTGTATTTTCAAAGTCAACTATTGACAGTAGCTGGGATGCCTAGGAGTCCTCAAGGCTATGGGAAGGTAACCGTGGACCTTGAACTTGAGAGGATGGGCCTGGGCTCCCCAATCCTGCCTCAAGGGTATGGCTCTGCTTCTATCTGTCTTGCCTTTCAGGAGAGGGTTCTGCAACTTTAAAAACATTGCCAGTATTGTAGAAAACAAGTGACATTATGTTAAACTTAAAAATTGGTTACGGTGAAAACTCTGTATCAATGTAAAATGAGGTTGTTTCTTTTAAGAACGTATATTTTAGTGCACTATTTGAAATTTTTCTCCTTTGCTGAACTTTTAATTTTAATTATTTATTCTAATAATAAAAATATTGATAGTTATCGAATGCTTTAAAAATTGGTTATAATTGTTACATGTATTTTACCACAATTAAAACAAAAAAAATTACAAAACACCACCTATAGTATGATCTCATTTTTTTGTAGAAAAATAATAAATACTTGTCCATACCTAAGACAAATGACCAGAAAGCTAGAAAGTGAATTCTCAACCATAGCTATCTCTAGAAGATGGGAGGACAGATTATTTTCATCTCGTCTTCCTTTTTTCATGTTACAAATTTTAAATATGTACGTTATTTAAGAAAGAAAATATTTACTTTGGTGGTAAAACTTAAAGATTCAAAACACTGATTAAAGTGTGATATGTAGAAGAGGGGAAAGAAACACGCAAGAGTATCTACGGTTCAACCAAAATTAATAGCATCACTGTATAATTCACGCCCTGCCTTATCAATGAGAGATTTGAATTCAATGCATGTTGTCTGCAACCCTATAACCACTCAGGATAAAGCTAAAATCCACCTAACATAATTGACTCAGTCACGCAACTGAATGGAGTGCATCATGAGAATGCCTGGACACATCAGACAATTTTGTGTGTCTGGCACTTTTCTTAGAGCTTAGATAAGATGGGCAAAGGACTATGTTTTCCTTGAAGGAAAAGAAACAATTACAAAACACTTATTTGCGGTATCTATGTTCAGAAGAAATAGAATATGCTGAGTTTTCAAAATGAAATAGATGTTCACAATAGGAAGATTAAAATGAAGTCAAAATTTTCCAAGACTGATCCCCAATTCTGCATTTTTTGATGAGTAATCCCATGGTCTGATTTATGAGTCAACACATGAGTACAACATTAACTATTTAAGACATTTCCTATATCCACAAAAACCTAGATGTGACTGTTGGAGGCATTCAGGTTGAAAAGGCAGAGAGAGAACCAGACATTTTACATCTTGTTTTCCTGTCAGCCCTAGTTCAGCACATGTTTTTTTAAGTTAGTAAGATCTACGTAAAGTTTCCTTTCTTGAAATAAAGAAACCTCCCATTAAGTAGAACAAGATTTTCAACTTCATTTATAATATTATATTGAAAAATACTATTTTATTTTATTTTATTATTATTTTCAATAATATACTAATAACATACTACAGGAATGCCAATTACATTGGTTAGACATTTATATAGTTTATGAACTGATCCCTCTGATTGCACTTTCTCTCCTCTGGCTCTACATCTAGACAAACACATTACTGCTGACTGCATTCCCTATGTTGAACAATATTATTTTAAAGCTGTATTATAACTTATTTTCATTGCAAATAGTCACTGCATGTTTTTGCTCCTTTTCAAATCAACATTACTATTGATTTCACATCGCCTGGCAAACAAACAGGGAAAAATAATGTCTTAACTGCTGTCCAGGCACAGATACCCAAAGCTATGGTGCTACTTGTCAGGTTGACGTTACTCGTGACGTAAGTGCCAAAATGCACAATAGGAGGTTGCGGGGGTCTTCATGTTTTTCTCAAGTAGAAGATGTTTAATATAGTGCATGACTTTAATAAGCCAAAATATTGAACTCATATTCCAGTTTGAGAAGAGAAGTAAAACTCCTAGAAATGTCCCCAAGTTTAATGTAGCCATTGGCTTCAACCTTCTCTCTAATCAATATTATGGAACATTTCTAAATGGCAGATAAGACATCCAGTATCATATAATCAGAGATCAAAATCCAGAATTTCATCCAAGTTCTCATGTTGAAATTTGACTATCAGAATCTCAGCCCACAGTCCTCCTCTCCCTTTTAAAATGTAGATGTAGGTGCAGTATAGACCAAGGGTTCTTACCCTGGGATTTATAAACAAACATCTAAATTTTAAAATGGGCAAAGGTTATGCACAGATGGTTCATCAAAGAAGAACTACATATGGTCACCATATCAAGACATAAACTTGGTGGTAACCAGAGATGCAAATATCAAACAATGAGATACACTACGAGACACAATGAATTTTGAAAGGAGACTCTACCCAGAGAATGGGACCTTCTCCTATGCTACTGGTTGCAGTCCAAGTTGGCTCACTTTAGGGAAGACCAGTTGGCAATAGGGCTCATATGTCTTAAAACACACACACACACACACACATGCGCGCACACGTGTGCTCATACTTTAAACTCAACTTATAAATACTTATCCAAGGGAAGTAATCACAAATATGCTCAAAGGTGGATTTAAAGGATATCCATAATTTGTTCTTTATGAGAAAATTAGAGCAATCTAAGATATCAACAATTGGGGCACTACAAGGTAGGGCTGTGTATTTTCAAAGTCAACTATTGACAGTAGCTGGGATGCCTAGGAGTCCTCAAGGCTATGGGAAGGTAACCGTGGACCTTGAACTTGAGAGGATGGGCCTGGGCTCCCCAATCCTGCCTCAAGGGTATGGCTCTGCTTCTATCTGTCTTG
The DNA here is from genome assembly GCF_000151845.1 of Pteropus vampyrus. Classification (NCBI taxonomy): domain Eukaryota; kingdom Metazoa; phylum Chordata; class Mammalia; order Chiroptera; family Pteropodidae; genus Pteropus; species Pteropus vampyrus. Next base: position 7,831,684 of record NW_011888862.1, read on the forward strand.
CCTTTCAGGAGAGGGTTCTGCAACTTTAAAAACATTGCCAGTATTGTAGAAAACAAGTGACATTATGCTAAACTTAAAAATTGGTTACGGTGAAAACTCTGTATCAATGTAAAATGAGGTTGTTTCTTTTAAGAACGTATATTTTAGTGCACTATTTGAAATTTTTCTCCTTTGCTGAACTTTTAATTTTAATTATTTATTCTAATAATAAAAATATTGATAGTTATCGAATGCTTTAAAAATTGGTTATAATTGTTACATGTATTTTACCACAATTAAAACAAAAAAAAAATTACAAAACACCACCTATAGTATGATCTCATTTTTTTGTAGAAAAATAATAAATACTTGTCCATACTTAAGACAAATGACCAGAAAGCTAGAAAGTGAATTCTCAACCATAGCTATCTCTAGAAGATGGGAGGACAGATTATTTCCATCTCGTCTTCCTTTTTTCATGTTACAAATTTTAAATATGTACATTATTTAAGAAAGAAAATATTTACTTTGGTGGTAAAACTTAAAGATTCAAAACACTGATTAAAGTGGAAGAAAAAAGAGGAGAAGGTTGTTTAAATTATTGTTGATGACAGCGTCCATTTTAAAAACTCAGAGTTATTACTGACAAGCAGAGAGTCCCTTCTGCTTCTGAGAGTGATGTTAGGAGAAATTCATTAGTAGCAGTGAACTCAAACAGCTGAAGAGCAATGTTTCAATAAAGTCACCTCTAACAGCTTTGGGAAGTTTTGAGACCCTCAAGAAAGAAAAAAAAAAAAAAGAATGGAAGGAGAGAGGCCAAAGGAAAGATAGCAATCAGAAAATTAAGACCAGCGCAGCTTTGGGCTAGTTTTTAAATATTCAAGAGGAAAATTCTAGACATAATAAGGGATATTTCCTCAGCTTCCTGCGTCACCGCCCACACTCCCTCATTTCCTCTCCTTTGCAACATTGAACATTGAACATGAAAATTAACGGGGAGCTATAATGATGACTCCCAGGAGAAATGGTTTCTGCACAAGAAAACGTCAAAGGAAGCATTCAGAATTCTGGAAATACCCCATGGAGATGGGTGAGGATGAAAGTAATGCAAAATGAGAGATGTGGGTGGTTTGTCAGGGAAAGGGTGGGACAGAGGATGTAAGCCCCACAGTAAACACAATTCCAAAACTTTCAGCTCTTTCTCATCTTCCTCAACCCTTGTGACAAGTGTCACATGACCATGAGGAAACCTGTTCGCTGTGTGAGGCTTTGAAGTACACCTATTTTTGTCTGTAGCCTTTTTGTACTGGTCAGAAACTAGATGTGGCATTAATGCAGCCCAACCCACTCTGCCTGACAAGCACTCCCAGAGCAGCTCATTTTTTCCAGGAGAATGAGGGACCCACACACAGATAAAACAGAATGACAGACACACACAGGGAAAGACATACAGACAGACGCAGACACAGAGATTCATACACAGACTCATACACAGACACAGGCAGACACAGACACCCAGAGAGGCATAGACAAATAGACACACAGACATTCACAGAGAAAAATACCGGTACACCTCAGAGATATTGCAGGTTCGGTTCCATACCATCGCAATAAAGCAAATTGTATAATAAAGCTAGTCGCACAAACTTTTTGGTTTCTCGGTGCATATAAAAGTTATGTTCATACTATACTTTAGTCTATTAAGTGTGCAATAACATCACATCTAAAAAAGTACCTAAATTTTTTAAATGCTTTGTTGCTAAAAAAAAAAAAAAACCTAATCATCACCTGAGCCTTTAGCAGCTCATAATCTTTTTCTTGTTGGAGGGTCTTGCCTCCATGTTGACGAAAATACGATATCTGCAAAGTGCAATAAAATAAAGTATGACTGTACGGATGACACACAGAGAGACAGAAAGACACACAGAGAAAAGAGAAACCCATAAGAAGAGATCCCCCAGGCCCCAGAGGCAATCAAGGTACAGGTAACCTTAATAGCTATGTTTCATTCCTCTACCCACCTCTAGCTCACTGAGCTGTCACTCATTCCAGGGGCTCCTTTTTCCTAGATCATAACTTGCTCTTTGGAATTCTGATTTCCAATTATTCAAATTGAGCAGAAAATGTATTTTTATTTTCTATGACTATAAAACAGGTTCGTGCGCATGAGTCAACCACATTCACTAGTCTACTTCTACCTGCTGTTTTCTCAGATATCAGCTCCTATCTCTAAAATCAAATGTAAAGTTCATCAAGCAATTTGCAGTCACATACACATGTACACACACATCTACGAGAATCATCATTTTCAGAACAGCTAAATGAACAGCCAGAGTTTGGACCGGCGTTTTCTCCCCCAGGTCCCAGGTAACAGCACTGCCATGTGTAAGGCATGTGGCTTTGGGGAGTGGCTCATGTCCTGAGAACACCCTGTCACCAGTGCTACCCATCTATAGAAAATGGAATTACCAGCTGTATGTCAGCATTCATAAATACTACATGACTTGAAGAGGCAGAATCCTGGAAAATCACTGACTTCATTGTCACCAAAGTGAAATGATCCTCAGAGCTCAAAAAAAATCTCCCCATCATCCTAACTGAAGGGTCTTCTTTTGACTGTTTTTTTAAGAGTTTGACCCTGATTTTTATCTTTTTTCCTATTTTCTGTTAATAAAAACAGTGATTTCCTACTCTGTAGCATGGGCTTTGGTTTTTACATCTTAACTTTTATAAACAACCATTTGAGCAAAGTAAGAATAAATCCCAGCATATATTCTTTTGGTAATCTTCAGAGATGCCAACTTGGTTAACTTTTAAACCTGAGCAAATTGCAGTTTACACTGTTTTCCCCAATTTACTTGGAGGATTTGTTAAAACAGAACAATGAATCTTCACCTTTACATTTTAAAAACTATATTCTCAAATTAGAGAGAAATCCAGAAAGGCTTTCAGTAGAAAAATTGTAATAATTGCAGGGGCCATCCTACTTTACAAAGCTAGACTTCAAAACATGGCCAGATCTGCCAAGAAGCCATCTGAGCATCGCTCCATCTGGGCTTCTGAGGGTGGGGGTGATAAGCAGAGGTAACAGCTGAACAGCACTCCTCCCCCCACTCCCGCCCAGTTTCCCTTCCCAAAAGCCTCTCCATCTAGTAGTGTCACACAAAATTTTCATAAAGAATTTGTCACCAGTCTCCAGAGCACAGTCTGTGGAAATTCCATCAGTGGCCTGGTATCAGGGGATTTTTATCAGACTCAAGGCAGAAGTGGTCTACCCTGACGTGAGGCAAATCTCTTCACAGGTCTCCACTACAAGAAAACCGAAATCAGTGCCTAGCAACACTCCCTCCATGCCTGTCAGCCTGTCTGAGGTAAAGCACCACACTACACCACACCATCAAAAAAGCTCCACAGTATGCCAGGAAAGTGATGATGTCGCAGGGCTAGAAAAGGGTTTTTCTTTCATAGTCGCCTGGTCTCTAAACAACCTAAATATTGGGTGGGCTTGATTTTCTTCTAACTCATTGCTCTTATTTAGCTGATAAGCCTTTTTGAGAAAGTTACACCTCACATTTTCAACTACTGATTTAAACATCACGCCTCGTTCAATATTCCTTATGAAATATTAGCAGTGTATCTTAAACCAACATGCCTGCTTATTCTAAATCATCCATTACCGGGAAAATTTAGTACAAACATTAACTCCAAATGGAAGAATTAGGTATATTAGTCAAGTGTTGACTCCAGTCCATTAATAAACCACACAAGTTAGTCCTTGGTCTGTTTGGAATACCTTGGCCCTCAGTGTTGCCATCTGCATTACAGGCATCTCTGCCCCATGTTAATCATTTTTTTTTCAGACTCATCCCCATCCGTGCTTCTTAATGACCCAAAGACACTAAAGATCCAGCTTAAATGACTGTAAAGAAAATTACCTTCTCAATTATAGCTGGGAAAGTATCTTAGCAGCTGTGTTTTCACTGAAACAGCCATAATATCAAAAGATTTGCAAGCTACTTCACATTTATTATCCCCCATTGATATTTAATAATTTCATTCTCAAGCACTGCAGCCTAATTTATCCCTTGTACATTGGCAAAAATAAAATGGTGTTCTTATCCCACAGTGTCCACAGGGAGCTTGGCTGATATTTAGCAAGAATGTGACTAGCCCAAAGGATGACAGAGGGTGCCAAGAATCTATCCTCCAAAAAAGGATTTAGCTGTTTCTGTCAGTTTACAGAAAATAAAAACCTCAGAAGATACTTTCTTCAAAATGATCTAAAGTCAGAAATCTCAAAATACCATACACTTATAAATGTCCAGTCTTCCAACAGGGGAGCTGGAATCACCCTGTACTGTTGGAGAGAATCTGATGCAGAAATGTTTTATGACCTGAGCCTGTAGATTCTTGCTCAGGTGGCCTAACGGAGCCGAAAAGAAGATGCTGGGAGAAGAAAGGAAGCAGGAGGAAAATGCCGCCTCACGGATGCAACTCTCTGAAACAAATTGCCACAAGAGTGGGGCTAGATAGAAGGATGAGATATCCACCAGGCAGTGATGTCCCTGGCTTGACAGACAATAGAAATAAGTGTAAATCTAGCTTGACAGCCTGGCTCTTTACACCAATTTCTCTGTTTTCACAGGAGCCCTTGCCATCCTGAGTATATTAAATGTACTTCTGATTTATATCGAATCACCAACCACCTGCCACCTCCATCTATATGGAAATAGCATACAGCCACCACCGAGACTGGAAAGATCCATTAAGAGATGACTGAGCATACAAGACAAAGTTGAATCAAGATTCCCTCCATCTCCCCTAAGCCTCTCCAGCTCCCATTAGTTGTCCTTAAGTCTTTGGGGGTAAATGGTAAAGGTGAGCCCTTGGGGCCTCCAGATGACAGTGCAATCTGAAGGCCCACATCCTGCTCCCCATTTCACTAAGGACTAAAACTTCTGCTGCCAATGAGCTGGGGCTGTGTGGAGAAAGAGGCTGCTGCCACTGGGACCCTTCCAGGACAAGCCGCCCTGCTCTAGCTGAGGGGATAATCCTATGGGAAGGAGAGGAAGTCATTAGAAAAGAGCTGGGCTAAAAGGTTATGATGTTCCGCTCAGTCGCATACTAAGGGAAATACAAGATGCACAGCAGGCTAAGGCCCTTGAGTACCCCATGCCCACTGGCTTTCTGGATCAAGTTTCCATGACGTCCTAAAGACCTGGGGCTTCTAGTCTCATCCCAAGTTCCCCAGTTCCCTAAATGACTCAATAACCCCAGTCTAACCACTTGAAGAAAGTTGAATGAGCTGCTGTTTCTTATATCTGAAAGGCCTATCTAAAACTTCATTCATTAGCTAAGTATCACCACTGAGCAAGCAAGCACGCGGCACAGCAAGGTGCTGCATTGGAGGTCTGGGCATCATCCTTGGCTGCAAAGGCCTCAAACACATCGGTCCTCCAGCACCCTGCTTCACCTACTTGGAAGTGACTGTAGGGAAAGAGAGGAGGTCCAGAGCGGTGGTCAAATCAGCAGCATCACCCAGGAACCTGTTAGAAATGCAGATTCTCTGGTCCTACCCAAGATGTGCTGAACCAAAAGCCCTTAGGGTAGGACCGAGTACTTTATGGTGTGTATAGATATTTATTTCAGGTGTACAACACTATAATTCAACATCTGTATATACTACAAAGTGATCACTCCCAAAAGTCTAGTTACTATCCATCTCCATATAATTGACCTCTTCACCCCTTTCATCCATCTCCCAACCCCTTTTCCCTCTGGTATTCACTGTTCTGTTCTCCGTATTTATGTTTTTGTTTTTATTTTTGTTTTTTGTTGTTTTTTCGGATTCCACATGTGAGTGAAATCAGAGTATGTCCTTTCCCTTCTGACTTATTTCACTTAGCCATCCATATTGCGACAATTGGCAAGATTTCATTCATTTTTATGGCTGAGTATTGCATTTTGTGTGTGGGTATGTTCATCCATCGATGAACATTTAGGTTGTTTCCATATCTTGGTTATTTTAAATAATGTTTTAATAGGCCTACCCAGAGGTGCTGATACATGCTCTGGTGTGAGAACCACTGTCCAGAGGAACAAAAAAGGTTGCCCGCACAGGGAGGTTACAAGAGGTTTGAGATCCTTTGAAGCAGTGAGCTGGATCTGAACCCTCAGGAATGAGCACTTTTATAACCTACTCCTCTCTACCCCTGCCTCCCAGGGGGAAAAAATAAAAGAAGAGCTGGTTCTTTTCAGGGAACACAGCGATGGAATGCTCAAAGAACATGGCAGCGCACAAGACGGAACAAGAAAATCCAGGCCCCTGCTCCTAAACACACTCAGTTCCTCCTGAATGTAATGAACCTGGCAACGGGGCAGATAAAAGGCGATATTGAAAGCCTAATCTCATACGCTTCCCAAGGACCTAGGAATTAGGGAGACCATAAATATTAAAGAGACCAGAATCCTTGCAACAAGTGGGAAAACTGAATCTGAAGCCCAGTGCATTCTGAGGAAGAAACCCTCATTGCTATGACCGTGACTTCCCACCTCTGAGAAGTAGTGAGCTAAAGACTGCTTAAGCAGCAGGGGCTTCCTGCAATGACATATTGGGCCGCAAGAGGAAAGCTGATGGATGGAGGTTGGAAGATTAGTGAGGATTATGACAGATGAGAAAGTTATTACACAGAGGTCCAGCTTTTTGTCCTTCTATTTCACCACTGCTTAGTAACAACCTGTACTTTACTTTTTGGTGCCGTTTTCATTCTTCGTTCCTTCATTCACCTCGTTCAACAGTGAAGCTAATGCTGAGAAGATGGAGGTGAAAGTTAACAAGATGCTGTCATACGGCATGTCAGGGCTCTGTATTTTCCATTACCTGCCCGGCTGTAGGTCTAGTTTCCAGAAAAACAGTGCACTAAACAACCAACTAGACCGATCAGCATTTATACGCACTTCTTAAATTTTAGCAGTATATCTATAATTATTGCCTTAGAATAAATTCCTAGAAATGGAATTACTGGCACAGTGGATATGAAATTATGCACGAAGATTTACACACAATGATGATCATTACAGTTTTACTTTCAATGGCAGAAAAAGATGGGAAACCTGATGTCTGCCCTGAAGTGGCTGATTAAATAGATTGCAGTATATTCTTACGATGGGATTTGAAATGTTCTTAGAAGAGATTTAATGATTTGGGGAAAACACTTCTAATATATTAAGAGGACAAAGAATCAATAAATAGATACACTCCATCAGTGCTTATGTAAGTCTAATATGTATAAGAGTCCCCTGGAGATCTTATTCAAGTGCAGATTCTGATTCAATGGGTCTAGGGTGGGGCCTAAGAGTTTGCATCTCTAATGAGCTCCCAGCTGGTGGGGTTCTATTTCTTCATATTTTACAACCATAAAAAAAAATGTATTTTTAAGTTTAAATAAAACTTTATTTCAAAACATCCAGAAAAGGGAGATCCATAGAGAGAGCGTAGGCGGTGGGGCTGGGGGATGGGAACGAGAGTAAGTATAAATGGGCATGAATGATCTAATTGGGATGATGACAATGTTCTAAAGCATTTTATGGTAATGGTTGCACAGCTATGTGCATTTACTAAAAATCATTGAACTGTATACTTAAAATTAATGAATCATATGACATGTAAAATATGTCTCAATAAAGTTATTTTTAAAGTGTTTTAAAAATGACCAGGCAGGTTTTTTAAATGATCACATAGCACTTCTAAAAAATAAAAAATTGAAAGAATGTGAAAATAATTTGAAGGCAGAAGACATAGAGAGTGTTAGTGTTTAATGGGGACAGAGTTTCAGCTTGAGAATCTGAAAAAGTTTTGGCAACAGACAGTAGTGATGGTTGCACAACAATGTGAACGTACTTAATGCCACAGAACTATACACTTACAATGGTTAAAACGGTAAATTTTATGTCATGTATAATCTACCACAATCAAAATAATAATAACTAAATAACTAAAGTTTTGCCAAAAGAAGGGCTTCTTTCCCTCTGCTTCTTTCTTGAAGTCCCCAGTATAGCTCCTGCAGGGGCCCTGTTCCGGCTTGGTGCTCCCATTATAATGGGTTGAATGGGTACTCTCCCAAAAAATATGTCTACATCTTCATTCCAGAACCTGTGAATGGGACCTCATTTGAGAAAAGGGTCTTTGTAGATGTTCTTAAGTTCAGGATCTTGAGATGAAGAGATCGTTCTGGATTATCTGAGTGGGCCCTAAACCCAATAAAAAGTGACCTCATAAGAGACATACAGAGAAGACAGACGTAAGGTGATGTGAAGATGGAGGCAGAAACTGAAGTGATGGTGCCACAAGTCAACGAAGCCCAGGAGCCCCAAAAGCTAAAAGAGGCAAGGAATGGATTCTTCCCTAGAGCCACTGAACAGAGTACAGCCCTGCCGACACCTTAATTTTGGATTTCTGGCCTCCAGAACTATGAGAGAATAAATTTCTGATGTTTTCAAGCACCCAGTTTGTGGTAATTTGTTGTGGCAGCCACAAGAAACTAATCTACTCACCAACGAGGCATCGAGGCTAGTTCCATCTGGAGCCCTGCCCCTGTGGGCCTGGCTGTGAGTTCCACTCAGATCCCAGGTTACTTCCCAAAATAGCTGGAGACAGGCCAACCCTGGTGGCAGGAGGGAGGAAAGAAAAGGAAGGCCTTGTACACACACCCAGAGAGCCCATGTCATGTTTTCAAGACTTGATTTTTCTAGAAACACTTAGTGACATTCTGAGGAATACTGATTAATTAAAAGAGCATCTAAAAAAATGACTCTCCACAGCACAGCTGCTCCTTGCCATTATCTTGTCACCAATCTGAGGGGTCACAGTGTTGAGGGATCCTTGCCACTATAATAGGCTCTTGCAGACAGATCTTGGCTCCCTTTTTAATTGTTTTCGGCCAAATGGTGTGCCTTCCAACAATCTCCTAACAATCACTGATACATTTCCCCAGTTCAAAAAACAGACTATTGAGGCTCACCACCCATGGAGGCAACTTGCAACCCTTTCTCTCATTGCAAATCCCACCTTTTTAAAAAGATTTTTTTCTTAGAAAAGCAGTCGAGTAAGATGATAGAATAACAGACCCTAAAGTTTTGAACAACTCTCTGAAAATAGGGAATAAAATCAGATGAATGTATTTTAAATGTCTATTTGTATTCAGTAACTCAAGTCTCAGGAAATAAATAAGGAGAAAAAAAACTTCAAACACTAAAAAAAATTCTCATATAATTTTATAAACTTAACCACTTCTAATACTGAATATTTGTAACTGAAATAAACTGTATCCATACCCTTAACTTTCTATTCCCAGTACGTCATGCTATCAAATCATGGGTTCCAATTTTCCAGAGGTTACTTCCAAGACATTAGAGAATTCAATTAAAAAAAAAAAAAAAAAAAGCATGTTGGCATTCAAAGACCAAAAGAATTACTAAATCTTTCTACTGGAAAATCCAGGCCACTGTTCCCCAAATGGGCTTAAAATGAACATATATCAATTATTTGACAACCATCTGGTTGCTAACAAGAGACTTTTGGAAATCAGGCTTAAAACACAAATACAGAAACTAGCACAAAGTTCAGAAAATCAACAAGATTTAATATTCAAATCACATCTCCCTCCATACTTTCTTACCAGCTTTTTGATTTGGCATCTTTATTTTCCTTACTTGCTTATTGCCTTGACTTCTTCTCATGGTAAGAATATCATTAACACTTCCTATGAGATTCTTTATAAATATGATGATGTCAAAATGAGATTTGTTTTCTATCCATGTATATCTAGAAAATGTGGTACACAATGAAGCTAAACTTAAAATAACTTTTTAGCTGGTGGCTTTTTGTTAATCAAAGACTATTACTGCTGCACAAAGAGAAAATCTCAAATTCAAAATGTTATTTTAAGAAATACTAATATCCTGGGATGGTTCTATTTGTAGGTGACCACCTTTGGGATACAACGTGAGGGGCATTGAAAACGTATCTATCCAAATACCTCTCTCCCCTATCTTCCACTCCCCAGTCTTCTAGACTCTGAAGTTTTTTCATCATCAGATTTAATAATGAACCCAAACAATGTCAGAACCAAAAGGAGCCTTAGAATTCATCTGGTTCAACTCCCTAATTACACATATATGGTTATGTGCCTTGCCCAAAGTAAGGTTCATTCTATCACAAATATTTCTGGAGCACCTAGCCAGCATTGGTCAAGCACAGTACCAAGGTATTGGGCAAAGAAGGATACCTCCTCACCCCTGCCCCGCTATCTCTAAATTCATAATCTAGTCTAGTGAGAGAAAAAATTCTGTATCAGAGCTTTGAGAGAAAAAGGTGCTCTCAGTCACAAGAACAGAAAGCAAGCTTTGCTGGTCTTTGCAAGTCAAAGTATTTGGCATAAAAATTCTCAAACTGCTCAGAATGATTCACTTAACTGGAGGATCATGGTATACTGCTGCATTTTTTTTTAAACACCTACAGCACCTGGTATTCCTAGGTGGTCTCCCATCCAAGTACTAACCAGACTCGACCCTGCTTAGCTTCTGAGGTCACACTGCTGCATTCTGATGTGCTGTGGCATGAAATGATTATGAGCCACAAAACCTTATATTCTAAGCAGGGGCAAAAAGACAAGTAGATCCCAGAGTCCGCTGACAGATGAATGGATAAACAAAATATGGTATGTCCCTACCGTGGAATATTATTCGGCCTTCAAAAGGAAGGAAATTCTGATGCATGCTATAATGCTGGTGAACCCTGAAGATATTATGCTAATTTAAACAAGCCAGTCGCAAAAGTACAAATACTATATGATTCTACTTATATGAGGCACCAAGAGTAGTCAAATTCACAGAGACAGAAAGTAGAAGGGTAGTTGCCAGGGCCTGGGGACAGGGGGAATGGGGAGTTGTTCTTTAATGGGTACAGAGTTTCAGTTTTGAAAGATGAAAAAGTTCTGGAGATTCGTTGCAGAACAATGTGAATGTACTTGACCTACTGAACTATACTCTTAAAATAGTAAGACAGTAAATTTTATGTTATGTGTATTTTACCACAATTTAAATTTTTTTAAGTAAAATAAAATACACCTAATGAGATGAGCCAAACTGGTTAATGAAAGATTTTTT
>NW_011888862.1:7842878-7850076 GCF_000151845.1 Pteropus vampyrus
GCCTTCAAAAGGAAGGAAATTCTGATGCATGCTATAATGCTGGTGAACCCTGAAGATATTATGCTAATTTAAACAAGCCAGTCGCAAAAGTACAAATACTATATGATTCTACTTATATGAGGCACCAAGAGTAGTCAAATTCACAGAGACAGAAAGTAGAAGGGTAGTTGCCAGGGCCTGGGGACAGGGGGAATGGGGAGTTGTTCTTTAATGGGTACAGAGTTTCAGTTTTGAAAGATGAAAAAGTTCTGGAGATTCGTTGCAGAACAATGTGAATGTACTTGACCTACTGAACTATACTCTTAAAATAGTAAGACAGTAAATTTTATGTTATGTGTATTTTACCACAATTTAAATTTTTTTAAGTAAAATAAAATACACCTAATGAGATGAGCCAAACTGGTTAATGAAAGATTTTTTTCCACCTCAAGCTTCCAATTTTCTCTGCATGTCTGGGGCCATGGTGGGACACAGGAAGTCAGAGTAATAATTCTAATACAATCAGGCATTTTCTTCAAAAGAATCAAGGACAAGGGTGGAAATGGAGAGTAAGGAAGAGGGAGAACCAATGAAGCAAGACTGGCCAGCAGTTGATAACTGCTGAAACTGGATGATGGGTACAAAGGGGTTTGTTATACTATTCCCTCTATTTTAGTATATGGTTGAAACATTCCTAGTGATAACCAATAAAAGCGAAAAGCTGGTCAAGAGAAATTTCACTCTCCGGGCAAATGCAAGAGCTTATCCCTTAGATGTCTAGTGTAGCTGGTTATCTTCATTCAGTATATCCCGGCAAGGCGAAGCATCTGACACTCTGAAATCAATTTAAGAGTAGCAACCGTATGAGCAAATACTGTCATCACGCTAATCTTTCTTTTTAGCTTTTTGAAGGAGATACATTTACATCATTTGAATCTGTAAAATAAACAACCATACACACAATCTAGCTCCCACTGCTCCAGTTTACCACTCCCAGGAATTACCGATACCACTCATTGTGAATAGTTTCTTGGGCATCCTCAGTTTTTTTAAGTAAATATCATACTAGTGTATGATTCACACTGTCCTGCACCTTGCTGTTCTCCCTCAACAATATATTTGGGAGGTCTTTCCAAAATGGCAAAAAGCATTCGCATTCTTTTTTTCTGACTATAGAAAAAAGAAACATCCATTCCATTGCATGGATGTATGCTAATTTACTCTTCCCAAGTTGATGGACAGTTTGGTTGTTTCCAATATTTTCGTATTGTAAACCATATCATATCTTTGTTTTGAACAAAATTAATTTTATTAAAACAAGGTAGCTCCATATATACTGGGACTATTACACAGCTTAACAAAATCATGTCACTATTGTCTTGGGCTGGTAGAATTGCTCCTTTTCTTGGATCTCTAACCCTTTGAGGTCAGCCCAAGCTAAGTTAAGCTCCCCCACAAAGCATTTATTGACTCTCTAGCCCACAGTGAGCACTCTTAGCTTCTTAATTTCTGTACTATACATTCTCATGCAACTTTGTGTATATTATTATATATTTTTCGACTGTTTGATGTGAATTGTGTGGTGCTGGAAGACATAACTATTGCCTATACTACCTCTGTATCTGCACAGCACCTGGCAGACTTTTAGCAAAGAGAACATGTTCAATAAACACTGATTAACTGGAATCAGTAAATGCTTCCCTTTCTCAGAACTCACAGGTTTTCTAGACCTGATATGTCCTTCAGAGAAGGGTTCTAGCCAGTTTTGCTTGGTGAATTATTGTAAAATTATAATGAAATTGTGATTCACTGCAAAAAAAAAAAAAATCCAAATCCAACAAATTGAGTCCTCTTGGCATGCTCTACACACAGAACAGGAAACACCGTGACATTCGGAAGGTGCCCGACATCTTAATTCACAGGCACGAAATGATATTTAAATAGCATCTGTAGTGGTGACACAGCCAACATATACAAGAAAGCTACAAGTAACATTTATGTGGGGTAGAGAGACACTCTCACAGTTTTAAGGGTAAAATACCATCATAATTCTCAGTCACATTTTAATTTTACTCTGCTATGTAGTTCATTCATTCTATCCATATATATTGAGAATGGCCACAGAAGGCCTCTTTGAAGAGGTTACTTCTGAGCTGAAACCTGCATGACAAGTGGGAGTAGTAGGCCAGGCAAGGAGACTTCTCCCAGGCAGCTGCTGGTCATGGGCAGAGGTACAGAGATGACAAATTGAGTTCCAATATAATTGGTGCCATAGTTTGAATTGTAACCCCCCAAAGATGTTAAAGTCCTATTCCCCAGTACCTGTGAATGTGATCTTGTTTGGAAATAGGCTCTTTGCCGACGATCAAGAGGAGGTCATTTGAGTGGGCCCTAATCCAACACAACAGATATCTATAAAAAGGAGAAATTTGGACATAGAGACATGTACACAGAAAGAACGCCATCTGAAGACGAAGGCAGATTGGAGTGATGCATCTACAAGCCATGGAATGCCAGAGGTTGCCAGCAAACCCCCAGAAGCTGGGCGAGAGGCCTGGAACACACTCCCCCTCACAGCCCTCGGAAGGAACCAACTCTGCCAATACCTTGATCTTGGGCCGCTGGTCTCCAGAACTGCGAGACAATACATTTCTGTTGTTTAAGCGGCCCAGTTGGTGGTACTTTGCTCCAGCAGCCCTAGCAAATGTATACTGTGGATATTAGGTATGGTGAGTACTTATACCACACCAAAAGTTGCTTTCAATCAATTTTAGCAAAATCCGTATCCTAAACAAAATTTTACCTGGAACCCTAGAATGTTAACAGATTAAAAGTATGAAAAGAATTACTCAGAAGAAAATACTTCATGCTTGCTACACCCATGAAGTACTCACCTCCTCTGATTCCAGGAGTTCTTTGCAACCCTGTCTGAAAAGGACCGGAAAGTACAAAACAAAACAAAACAAAACAAAACAAAACAAAACAAACCTTCAAATCAGGCTGAGGGCAGAAAACCAGGGTGGGAGAGGGATTGTTGCTTCTATCATTATTAAATTAGCATTATTCCCAGCACCATCTGTGAGTCCCTACTATAAGCAAGGTATAATGTCTGTCCCTCACATCGACTCTGAAAGGTAGGTGTTGTGGTCCTCTCTTCAGGGATTGTGGAAGCAAAATTGGAGGAGCTGACTTACTAAAAGCACCTCTAATCATTTGCCAGGGCTGCCATAACATACACCATAGACTGGGAGACTTAAACAACGGAAATTTATTTCCTCGTGGTTCTGGAGACCAGGTGTCAGCACATTTGGTTTCATCTGCGGCCTCTCTCCCTGGCTTGCGATAGCCACCTTTTCACTGTGCCCTCATGGGGCCTTTGGTCTTGTGCAGGCACATCCCTGCTATCTCCCTCTGCCCCAATCTCCTCTTCTTATAAGGACACCTCAATTCAACTTAACTACCTCTTTAAAGGCCTTATCTCCAAAAACAGTCATATTCTGAGGTACTAGCAGTTAGAGATTCAATATATGAATTTTAGGGGGACACAATTCAGGCTATCATAGCCCCTTAAGGAAAAAGGCAGAGCCCACATTCCATCCCAGAGCCATTTGGCTCCAAAGGCCATTTTCCTTGGATCACACACTGCCTGCCTCTAAAAAGCCCTCTTTCTCTGCTATAAAAGAAAATATATTATTGAACAATAAGAAAAATAAATGAAAGTTCTTCGGTTGGTTTCATTTTAAGAATCTCTGTTGAGGTTCCAGGCCATCCCCTAGGAAGCTCCGGAGAGAAGTGTGTCAGCATAGCCCTGGGTGTGAGCCCTCGGAGGGCTGGGGGGAAGGCAGAGGAGAGCCCCTTCTTCCCCTGCGAGAATCCCCACCAGAGTCAAACCTAAACAGACTCCAGCTTTCATTTTTCAGGGTAGGGGTCCCAATTTCTTGGTGCACCTCCTGGCATTTAGCTAGAGCACTTGAACAGGGGTATGCCCTGAGTTGCCCCAAGGCTTACTGACATAAAAGCAGTTTCCTGAGACCTGCTTTCCTCTCTGTACCTCAGTGGTTCACCCCGGTCCGACTCAAAACACTGTGGCCAAGACTGCACGTGAATGAACATTTGCAATGCCAATCAGAAAGCCCCCGAGTTCTCAGAAAACACAGGCCCTTCACATTGTCATCCAAGGATGTGGCAGCTGCTGCGCCCACTGGGGTTCATGGAACCATCTTCAAATGTCGGCCATCCTCCACTGCTTCATATACCAAATCAATGAAAGATGGCACCCTTGCCGTGCCATTCTCCGGGGAGGAAAGCAACACGAGAAAGAATGAGGCAAGAGACCTTAGTGATCACCTCTCTGGGGACCAGCAAAGAGGGGTATTCAGGCGCAGTCCTCCTTTACCAAGCACAGAGACCCCATAAAATAAGGAGAATTCTAAAGTGAGCAGCCAATCAAAATACAAAGTGCCAAACACCATGCTAGGGTAATGAGGACTAGAAACCAATTGTTGGTTCGAATTTTGTTAGGAGCCAAAGCTGGTCAAAAATAAGATAATAAAAACAATAAAAGATCCAAAATGCAGTACTGACCATAATTATCATTTTTTAAAAAGACAGTGCAAAAAAATCAACATGGACTAGGAGAAAACGGAATGGAGAAACATGAGAAAAGACTTTATGGAAGATATAAAAAGCGTAGAAAATGACTACGAAATGATTATATTACATTTACATCTATATTTACATGTTACATTTGTACATTGTACCAAATGCCAAATGACACACTCTTCTATTTCAGAGAGCCACTGAGAAGTAAATATTACAACCTCTGGAGTAACGAAAGTCCATTTCTAACCACCTCAATTCTAATTGAGACATATCATCAAATACTACCAAAAAGTTGCCTACCTGGGTACAGGCCTACCTCGTTTAATTGCACTTGGCTTTATTGTGCTTCACAGATGTTGCATGGTTTACAAATTGTAGGCAAGACGCACCCCCACCAGCAAAAAGGTTATGTCTTTCTTTCTCGTGATACTTTATTTTAGTGGTCTGGAACAGAAGCCACAATATCTCTGAGATGTGCTTGTATTGTCTCCCAGCTTTACACCTGTACTTTTTACTCCATGGTTAAAAAAAAAAGTAAAAGACAGTTTCAGACCAATCCCGAGAGAAAACAAGGAAATATATATCCCCCCGGCACCCACGAGGTCAAAAACCAATGCCCACAATGGTCAACAGAGAGACCATGGTCTCCTCCTAATCAATTATGGCCCTTCCTGTAGATGAGATTCAACTTTTGTGTTCCCGGTTTATTAATCCATAGTTTATGCCAGGCAGGAAAAAATGTCTGATGGAAACAAGTCAAGCTATATATATTGTTGGTGGCTGAGCAATTCAGCAATATCTATGAAAATTCTAAGGATACAGACTCTTCACCCAACAAGTCCACTGCTAGGCACTTATCCTACAGGTAGACTCACATAAAATACGGTGCTCTGTTGCAAGAGAAAAAGTTTGAAACGACTCCAAATAGGGCACAAATTAAACAGAATAAGGTACAGACATAGAAAGATACATTAACTGAAAAAAGGTAGTTGGACCAGACCTTGAATATTATTGTCCAGTTTGTGGGTTTTTAAAATGTATATTTTTGTATATTTTTGTATATTTTTAATGTTTGCATATGAATGGAAAATTTCTAGAGAATGAAAAAACAAGAGGTGAGTAAAGTGGGAAACTTTATTCAAGCTTTTCTGTACACTCTGAATGTTTTTATCACGAGTTTATCATGTTAAACACGTATAAGAAAAATCCATGAGCAATAAGAATTCATGAGAAAATAGCCCTAAATTTCTCTCGGCAGTGAATGGAATTTTAAAGGAAGATTCAGTGATTTTTTTCCTGGGCTGTAATTCCTACTCAGGAAATAGCCCGATACACTTAGGGGTGGTTTCTTATTAGTCATCATTTAATCAGAAAACCAAAGAACTTTCCACACCCCATTCCGCAAGCCTAGTGCATAATCAAACTTTTATCAATGCATTTTCATAATTTTAAGGGGTTAAGGTGTGTATTATAATCAAAAAACAATCCAGCATCTTATGAAATAGATATCTTGTTCAACTGATGCTAAAATTTCTATAAGGGAAAAAAAGCTGTGAAGGGGCTAAAGTGCCCACATGGATCCTCATCGAGTTTTGCATATAACAGCAAGCACGAAATTAGAAATCGAACAAATATACACAACTGGAGACCGAGTGAATAAATTATACTGTAATCATACAATGAAATAGTACGCAGCAATTAAAGACTTTGTAGCTCTATATTGTAGATATGAAAATATATCTGCGACATGTTTAAGCTTTAAAAAGCTGATTATAACAGCATGGGTGGCATGGCCCTATTTGGAAAATGATATACAAATTTATACGTGTGTTAGAAAAGGCGAGGAGATACAGCACAATGTGAACTATGGATATCTCCAGGCAGTAGGATTACAGGAGATTTCATATATTTCAGCTGATATCTATTCTAAATTTTATACCAAAAAAAAAAAACATTTTTAATTATGTCATTTTTAACTTAAAATTTTCCCTATCTTATCCTTCCTTGAGAGACCTAATGCAATTCCATGAAAGTGAATTCAACGTGAAATATGTTGCTTGTTCTCTTTTCTGCCACTTTGTGAGTCTTTTGATAGCTTTTCTGATGCTTTAGAAATGAGGGAGAAATGACAGGTCTAACATTTTCAAGGTTGTCTTCTTCCTTCTTTTAAATGCTGCTATTATATTTAGGCCAGTGGTTCCTAACCAGGGACAACCGTGTCCCAGGGGACATCTGGCACTATCTGGGGAGATTTTTTGTTGTCACAACTGGGGAAAGATGGAAGGTATGTGCTACTGGCATCTAGTGGGTAGAGGCCAAGGACGCTGTTAAACATCCTATGATGCACAGTCCCCCCACAATAGACTTAAACAGTCCCAAATGCCAACACAGAAACCCTGTGTTAGCATAATGAATCTTCAGAGGACTTCCTAATCTCCTATACACAGCACCCTCAAATAGCTGTGTGAGCATGTCTGGCTGAGAGGCACGTCTGGTACAGTGGAAAATGTGCTGATGATGAAGGCAGCCAATCTGAGCTGAGTCTTGGCTCAGCAGCTTTTCTGGCATTCAAACCTCAGGCAGGTGACCACATCATCCTGATCTCCCATCCTCCTTT
>NW_011888862.1:7850126-7919176 GCF_000151845.1 Pteropus vampyrus
TGGCACTATCTGGGGAGATTTTTTGTTGTCACAACTGGGGAAAGATGGAAGGTATGTGCTACTGGCATCTAGTGGGTAGAGGCCAAGGACGCTGTTAAACATCCTATGATGCACAGTCCCCCCACAATAGACTTAAACAGTCCCAAATGCCAACACAGAAACCCTGTGTTAGCATAATGAATCTTCAGAGGACTTCCTAATCTCCTATACACAGCACCCTCAAATAGCTGTGTGAGCATGTCTGGCTGAGAGGCACGTCTGGTACAGTGGAAAATGTGCTGATGATGAAGGCAGCCAATCTGAGCTGAGTCTTGGCTCAGCAGCTTTTCTGGCATTCAAACCTCAGGCAGGTGACCACATCATCCTGATCTCCCATCCTCCTTTATAAAATGGAGATACCACCGCCTACCTCACAGGTTGGACAAGAAGTTTCAACACTATAATGTAGGAGGAAGGGTCTTGGAAACTATAAAGCACCACACACATGTGAAAAGTATTATTGCTCTAGGACACTAATTATCTAGGGTTAACTATGAAACACATGCAGAGTTTCAATGGGTCTTCACCCAACACACTCCACTGCCCCGAGTCACACATCACAGCAGTGATTTTTACTAAATATTGGGACTGAAAACCAAAGAGGGCTGTTTTTATACCATGTGTTCCTTGGCCTAAATTGTGAGGCAGCAGAACTTAGCAGTCAAATGACAAGGTCTGAAGTCAGACTCCTAGGAAAGAATGCCAGCACTACCTCTCATTAGCGGGTGACTGTGCAAAGTGACATGGCTTCACTGTGCCTGTTTCCTCATCTGTCTATCCAAACCAAAACTTTTCAGAGTGAAATCATTTATCATCTGGGTCAGAACATTTCAGAGTGAAAGGCGGTGCTATCGATATCAATGCCAGGACAAAAAGCATACACCACAACTGTGCCCTGGCAAACGGGAATATAAGGTCACTCTAAGCATAAGGATATTAACAGTACCCACCTCACAGGCTTGTTGGGATGACAAAATCAGATAAAAGAAACAAAGCACACTATTAAATCCTAGCTATGATTTTTTTCCCTTTCTCCTTCCATTCATTAAATACTTAGTGCCCTAGCACGACGCCAGGCACCAAGAAATGAATGTTAAGTCAGGTACACCCACACTGTCCCCAGTGGGTGCCTCTTCTTGTTCCACAGTGTGTTTGTTACAGTCCCAGGACTTTTATTCCACCTAGGTAGTCACGACAGATACAGAACTAAACATAAACCCACAGTGAACACTGTAGGTCAAGAACATCAGGAAACACCAAACGTGCAAGAGTTCAAAGTCTCCTTCACACACACGAAACAAAGGACAAAGAATGAGAGCTTCTACAATCAACGAAGAAAGAAGAATTTATTATTATCCCAAAGTCCCTGATTAAAGGAAGCTATTGCAGTTTGACTAAAAGTTAGCTATCACTGCGTCTCACGAAGGCATTAATTAATAAGACTTCCTAAGAGCATGTGATGCTTTACAGCATGTTAAAGTATTTTCCCCCTTTCCTTTCTCACACATCCCATTATAACAAATTGTGTACTATCTGTCTACCTAGACAGCCTTACAGAACTCACACATTATGAAAGTTCTTCTACCTTGCTTTTGTATTGAGATGCACTTTATCTTTTGCCAAGAAATAAGCGGTTTGAGTCAGTATGTGAAAACAATTTTCTCTAAAATTCAATACCGTGAGAGGTAGACGTTCTTTATTTTACACAAAAGTTCATCGACTTCTAGGGGCTTGGGACTCTAATCACACATTCTCTTCCCTTTCCCACCCCACCCCCATTTCAGTAAAATTGGTCTCAATTACTCTCACCATAAATCCTCACACCTGAATGTTTCCATACCCATCCGTGGGGCCTTGCCCTTTCCACCTCCTCCTCAGTCACATTACACCAGGCAGCTTCTCATTCAGCTGCCTTTTGTACCCATTTCTGATGGCCCTCAGGGAAGCCTTGTTCCATTCCTTCAGCGACTGTGAGATCTAAAATACCAGTTAGGCCCCATCAGTGAAAATACAAGATATGGACCTCTACAAAGAGAGATTCTATCAAGTAAACGGTACGTGCATAATTCAGAACAAATCAAAGGCACATCAGTTTCTGTTGTACTCCATGCCTGTCTGGATTCAAATAAGCTTAAATCAATGGTGTGTGTTTTGATCTGGTGCTGGTTATACAAATATGCTCAGGATGCAACCATTCAATAAGCTGTACTCTTATGTGCATTTATATGTGTATGTTATACTTCCATAAACATTTTTAAAGGTAGCTTACATGGTGTAAACCTCTATGTAAAGTAAGCATGTTTTACATATCACCTACACTACTGTTTTTCAAACTGTTTTCCAACTGTGGGTTGCCACCAATTAGTAAGCCGCACAATCAATTTAAAAGGTCCTCACCAGCATTTCTTTTTATCATTGTAGTAAGAACCCTTAACTTGAGATGTACCATCTTAACAAATTTTTAACTGTATAATACAGTACTGTTAATGACAGGATGATGTTGTACAGCAGATCTCTAGAACGTATTCATCTTGCATAACTGAAACTTTATACCCCTTGAACAGCAACTCCCCATTTCCCCTTCCTACCCAACCCCTGGCAACCAAGATATGGTAACAATCTAAATGCCCATTAATGGACAAATGAATAAAGAAACTGTGGCATGTCCATACAATGGAATATTATTCAGTCTTTAAAAAAGAAGAGAATTCCGCTATATGCTGACCAGTATTTTTTAAATGGAATGGAGAATGTCAGAGTATATCAAACACACTGAAGGCAACCACTGTTTCAAGAAACATACTGCAGTCACACATGTGTGTACTAAGTTACCAGTTTGGGGAGATTTTTTTGTTTTGTTTTCTGGGTTTTTTGTTTACATGGTAAAAAAGAAAAGAAAAGAAAAGAAAAACCTGAGAAACACTGAGTACACGACAAATAATACATGGATTTGGAAGCAAGAGAGACCTGGCTGATCCTGGTTGGTTACAAAATCCCTAACCTCTGTGAGCCTTCATGTCACCATCTCTGAAGTGGGGTCATGTTATCTACTCCCCAGAGTTGGTGTAAGGTATCAATAAGCTGGCAAACAGCCCACCACAGAGCACTACTTAGACACTGTCTCTACTCTTACCGCCATTTATGTGGGACCCTGGGCCAGGCTCTTTACCTGTAGGAAGGACGTTTAAAGGAAATGTACAAAGAGGGGCAGTGCCAAGGCTGAGCTCCCATCATGTGACCCCTTCAAGCCTCCGGAGAACAAACCACTAACATTTGAGAGCAGCAGGGCAGGGGAGAGCTAACACCCAGCTCACTAGGTGATAAATCATCTGGCTTTGGATTCTGACCAGAGAGAAAACCACTTTCCAAAATAAAAGGGTTTTCCCATTATTCTTGGAAAGAGGCGGGGAAAGTAGAAGGGGAAGAAAGCCTTGATAAAGAAATGAGCATTTATTCTAAGCAAATCACTTTGAAGACAGGTGGTTTTCATTTTGAGCGCAAAAATGATACTTAAAACAGAGGATTACTCCACACACCAGCCACAAGCTTGCCAGGAAAATGAAACAGGGCCTTGGGGGTTATAGACTGCTCTTAAAGTGCCAACGCAGCGATGGAAGCAGATGGGGCAGGGAGGGACCAGTACAGAAAAGATAGAACTGTCTTTATCAGCTTGCAGTCACAAACTATTTAAAAGTCATCCACTATATTCATCATCTAAAGCCTTTATTCATTCAACAAATATTTGTCGAGCATCTACTATGTGTCTAGAACTGAGTTAGGTACTGGAGATATAGTGGAATAAGAAAGGCAAGGCCTCTGCCCATAATGGGGCTGAAATTCTAGCAGAGGAGACAGCAAGTGCTAAGTAAACCAATGAGGAAACAAGGGATTTACAGACTGTGATGTAAGTGCTCTGCGAGAAATAGATACAGTGCTGTGACAGGAAGGGAGAAAGAAAACTTAAAACGGAAGAAGGCCTTTTCAATAAGATGGCCCAGGAGGGCTTCTCCCAGTAACACCCTAAAGCAGAGAAAGCCAGTCAGGCAAAAGCCAAAGAAAGGGTGCAGCAAGTGCCTGGGCCCAGCAGCAGGAAAGGACTTGGCAGGAGCTGGGGCACTGGTGTGGTAGAAGTTGGCGGCCAGGTGGGAGGGTGACCACAAAGAAGCTGGGTAGGTAGGCAAGTGCCTGACTATACAAGGCACAGATAGCCATAGGAAAGAAAGTAGACTTCAATGGAGAGCAACGAAGAGCTATTGAAGTTGACACACTGTGATATATAATTTGATGTTGACTATGATAAAAGGCACTCAAATCATCAAACACAAAACAAAGTGTACAGATGATACGATGTCTCCAAAATCAGTGATAAAAAATAGCACTGTGTCAGAGCTCATGGATACTGTTATTGAGGAGTCTTGCCAACTAGAGGCAATTTTAGCCTAAATATGAGATGAAATACAAGAATACAATGGGGGAAAATGGTGAGAGAACTCGCGATTGACAAGAGAACACTATTATTAGCAACTAACTCAGCAAATATAAAGCATATACAAAAGCTAATGAACAAGACAGGCTCTAAAAACCCCCTAAACAAACGAACACATATAATGGTGGAAAAGCAATTGGGAATTGAATGATGTACATGATGGTTGCCTAAATCCACGAACAGGTTAACTAAAACACCGGACGGAAAGTCATGATGGCAGTGCCCTACACCTACTTCTGAATCAGAAATCAGATGAGCTGCTGAGCAGTATTCTTCAAGATTTCTTTTTCTCCTCCCTTGCCATGGCTGAATATAAGTATTCGTAACTTAGAAACTCAAAGTTGAACCAGAAATGGCTCTTCTGAATTATCACTCCCTCTCTAGGACTCATAACAGCCTCCTGACTTAGGTCCCCAGGCCCCACGATCTTTAATGCAAACATATCGGTGAGACATAAGCATAACCAACTCATACCTTCTCCTTGGGACCTCCTTGTTCTGGGGTGGGGGTGTCACCTGTCCATGACTGAAAGGGCAACCTGGGGCTATCAACTTGGGAAAGGCCAACTGGCTGACCTCAAGATCAAATCTACGACACTAAGAGAACTTGTTGGCCACGAAGGCTGCCCTGAAACAAGCCAGGAACAGCAACGTGGATGCCATTTTCCGGAGCCCAGCACATTGCCTGCGTTGATGGTATAATACCCCGTTAAGGGGTAAAAAGGGCAAAAACACATTACTCAGCCAGAGGCTACCATCTGCCAGGCACTTTCACATTCATTACTTCAAATGATCCAGCAATTCCACGAGGTTCAACGTTTGCGATTTTAGGATGAGGTAAGTAAGACTACGAGAGATTTTTGTTAGTGGCCCAAGGCTATAGTTAGCTGTGTGAGGACTGGAGTCTTGCCCACCAGCTAGCATCTAGCAACAGGAAAGTGCTCCAAATGGACCCTGATCTAATGATTTTCTATCCTACCTCCCATCTCATTCTTATCTCTTCCCCACTTATTCTTTCCCACTGCAGGAAAGCTGGATTCCACACCTGGGTTCATCTCAGACTCCCAAATCAGCCAGCTGCCTCAGAAATGTTACCTGCTCCTAACCCGTGATCGCCTTCAAGGATACGTCACTGAGCAAAAGGCTGCCTGAGGTGGGGGAAGGGGTGTTGGCTGGCTGCAGCTGTTCTGTGTGCAGTGTCTCCTGGAAAAAAAAAACTCATCTATAGTGGTCAGGAGAAGAACCATTACGACAGATGACAGGGCTGTTCAAAATCTTTATAGATGCCAGTACAAAAGAAACTCAGCCAAAAGCCACTTCTGTCACAGAAGACGGCTTGGGGAAAGAAATTTCCTTCCACCACAAATAAGAAAACTGAGACCTGGGTCCAAGTGAAGAACGGTGTTGCTCACCATCTGGAAAGGACTGAGCCAAGACCAAATTCCCCATCACACCTCCCTCCTGACCTATGAAGTGGTCAGACAATAGGCTACAAAAGATGCAGACATAATAACAATTCAAACAGATGTACGGCCTACTTACAATCTCAGACGTATCTGCAGCACTTGGGGCTTTGGCTGTAGAAAGCTCCATTCTGTGGGGTAGAAAATGGTGATTTGGGACTGACTGTGTCTAAACTCCGGGCAGGAGTGTGGTCCGTGCTCGCAGAGAACTCCAAGTCCCTCTGATTCACTTGGCAGCTGAATTATTCTAAGCATCCTGTCCCATACCCAGCCTGCCTTGCCCCTCCCACTACACATTCGCACTGGGTGGTTTTTTTTTTTTTTTTAAATTCTCTGCACTTATTTCTATCACAAATCAAACAAAACTCATTTTTCAAAATTAATCTACTCACTGGTACTTGACAGTATGAAACCTTTATGACCCAGGAGGAGAAAGAGGAAGAAGAACCACCTAATTAGGAAGAAGTTGTAAGTAACACTGAAGAACTGGAGAACCGCAAAGTCTGCAGTAACAGCAAAATGGAGATTATTCGAGACAGCTGAAACACTCCACCCAGCCTCCAGGAGGGGACATGCACGGGAAACAAAGGGCATATGGTGTTTGCTTTCTTCAACATCCGTTCTCACCATTAAGAGCCGCACCAGCAAACGCTCATTACTTACATGAGGACAAACCTCACTCCAAAACAGACTTGAAAATACAGCTCACAATCAAATAAATAACTTTGCAAAGCAGAGGCCTACCTAAATTTTTTCACTATATATAAAACAAAATTTAATAAAGTCCAAATAACTGGCAGAATGTCTATTTGGCTTTGTGGAGCATGAATTATACTTGAAAAAAAGTCCATTTCTGTTAATTTCAAGTTTATATAGTAACTCAAATACTGACATATCCAGGACAGGATTTTATTCACCCCCGCCCCCACCCCTGGGGAGAGATTCCAAGGGGCTAACCAAATAACTGAGTGATTTTCCATTATTTACTGCTAGTCGTATATTTAAACATTTCTATCCTACAGCAAACAGGTTTTTCTAATGTGACTTAAGTCATTTATCTCCCACATATGTTAATGTTACCGCCATCCCCACTACTGCCCACACTATTAAAAATTTCCAAAGGTTAACTTCAGTGCACTCCCTGACCAATAACAGCTCCTGAACTGCTGAGATATGAACTGATGACACTTTTCACAGAGACATAAAGCCAGAGTCGGCCTCAAAAAAACACTCATGCACTATTTTATTACTCACAAGCCTAGCCAGATCAGTTCCCTTTCTCCTTCCCCACCAGAGCCCAGTACTGGCCACAGGTGCCCACCCATCCCCCGCTTAGGGCCAGGAACTAAGTTCACCCAATCAGACTGGAAGAAAGGACTCCTGCTACATACCGGCTGTGAACAAGGAAGCAGAGGGCCCCACTGCCAACAGATGCCATCCAACAACTGTCTGACAACCACAGAGACACCAGCACTTGGGTGAAGCTACTGCAGAAGGACGCTGTGGAAGAGAAACAGCAAGAGCACAGGTCTCTGATGTCACCTTGAACAGCTGATAACTCTGCCCTCAGGGTCCACTCTACCTCTGGCCTCTCAATTATGTGGGACAACAAACATCCCTGTTTAAGCCAGTTCCAGACAGGTTTCTGTTCTGTGCAAGCTAAAGCATTTCTGACAGGAATGAGCTGAGGAGTAGCTGGAGGGCTAAGAATAAGAGTTTGTAACTTGGCAAAGCGACTCCTTAAAGTAAGTACACTCAGAAAACATTCCCCTTAATGTTAAAGAAAAGGAGAAATTACAAAGATGAGTAGTTGCCGAGGGCTGGATGTGGAAATGGGTAGTGACTGCAAATGAGCACAAGGTTTCCTCCGGGGTGATGGACATGTTTGAAAATTAGTTTGTGGTGATGGTTACACAACTCTGTAAATATAATAAAAACCATTGAATGGGACACTTCAAATGGGTGAGTTTCATGGCATGCAAATTAAGTTTCAATAAAGCTGTTTAAAAAATACTACATGGGAGCAGATGCTCATTCAGGAGAAGTCACTGTCTGAACGAAATTTTCCTCCATCCACATCTGACAGCAGCACACCTCTGCCTAAAATACTTCCTTCAATGCTTCCTTCCCATTACCTCTAGAGTCCAAATTCCTTACAAAGGCACACAAAGTCCGTGTCAGCTCCAGGCCTCACTTCCCCCACGTCCCATCTTACTCACTGGCAAAGCTTACTTCCAGATACTCATCAAACCGTTCCCCCTCCAGGCCTCTGCTCATATTCCACCCTCTTCCTGAGTCACTCGGGCCATCCTCTTCACCTGATCTATTCCTTCCTATCCTGCCCCAGTTTCTTAGGTCCCTTCCCTTTGGGCCCCCTTAGTATACTGGGCATGCAACACAATGGGTTGGAACTCTGTCTCGGAACTCTGTCTCTCCCATGAGGCTATACCCAGGGACTGGAGCGCCATTCCAGATATGATACATACTCAGTGAACATACAGTGGTCTCATCCATTTTGGGAAGGACGCCAGCTTCTCCTGTAGGTCACTTTTGTCATCGAGGTTGGGGGTGGGAGAGCCAGAGGTAGGTTCCCAGTGTCCTGGCTCTCACCCACACCCAATTTCCTATAGCGACTCAGCAAGGGACAGAGGCTCGGCAAGGGACACAGGCACCCACAAATGTGTAAATAGAACCCTGTAAGAAATCACTTATCCCCGACCACGCTAAGCTCTTCTCTACTTGAACCCTCCTTGATGCGGAAGGTCACGGTCACAATGCACAATGTCTCTCTCACTGTATAACCTTCAAAAAAGAGAGGGAACAGCCAGCCTTTTTTCTTCTGATTATGGGGCTTCCCTTATTTTTTTTTTAACCCTTAGACAAGGTAAAGAGCTGGGGTACAGAAAGTCACAAATACAACAAGGATGGGAAATAGTTGGTTTTGAAGAAAAACTACACATTAAAAAGGGGCCACAATAGCTTAAGGAACAAAGAAGATTGTCTCCACCTGGTGTATTATCTGCCTGCATGACCTCAGGGGAAAACATTAATAAGAAGATTTAAGAAATCTTAAAAAGTCAGTTGCTAGGGTCTCAGTTATTAAAAAGAAAGAAAAAGTCATGCTGGGAAAGGAGCACCACAGAATTCGTACTTCATTACAAGGACATCAGCAAACTATCTTCCTAGCTGTCCCTGCTCTCCGAACACCTCCAGAAATGAACCCCAAAGCCAGGAGCATAGGAAAGCACTGAAATAATACTTTAAATATTCACAATGGTAATTTCAACTCCTACCTCATAATCATGACTCCTCCTTTCCATATTTGGGCACCAGCTTCCCTGGACACACTCCGGGAGCCTTCACAGACATTAGCTAATGCTGAGCAGGTCAAGAAACTAACCATTAAGTACTCTTTTCTCCGTGCTCTCTGATTTAAGCCAGTCTGGACGCAATCATAAAGAACTGGTCAGTGCCCTGCTAAGAGAGGTGGCTAAGATTTCTCATGTAGTCTGGGTCAACAGGAAGCTCTTACGATGGCAGAAAGTTTATCTTTAAACATCTCAATCTGATCCCTACGATGAAATTTTCAAAGTTGTCATTACTCCCCTCCCCACCCCAAAAAACAAAGCTAGCAAATTTATTATCAAAGCACTTCAGTAGCTTCCCTAAAAGTGCCTAAAAGAAAATACCTGCCTGGCCTCAGTCCCAGTGACTCTAAGCCAATCAGTTTGGGAATCTAGTCCTTCAAACTCTCCCACGTGATTTGTATGATCAACACAACCTGCTGGGTCAAAAAAGCTATTAAAAGTAGCACCACATGGAAGCATCTTAGAACTGCAGAATCTCAGCCTCCCCACACCCACCAGTCCCCAGCCCCAACCTGAATCTGCATTTTTAACATGATCCCTGGGGAGCCTATGTATGGCACATTAGAGTTTGAGAAGCTCATCCATCATCTGGCTTCAGAATCTCCTAGGCTGTGTTTTGTTTGTTTCTCCTTCACGAGTGGGGGAAGTAGCAGTGGGAGGTCACTGTCAGAATCCACATTCCAAAATTTTTCAGGATCTTACTGATAAACCACAGAGCCAAATCTCGCTCCTTCCCTTCCCCTTCCCACCCTCCCAGAAACTACGAGTAGTCAGATCAAATGTAAAGGGAGTCAAAGACTAGACACAGCCTGCTTTTTCAATTAAAGCAATACGTTTTTCCGTTTGTGCTGGCAGCATCAACACGTGCATTACTGCGCATGTTTCAAGCTACTACATTGTCAGAGCAGCAGAACCTGCAACATCTTTTAGTAATAAAGGGCTTTATACGTGGAACCAAAGCATGCCAGGATAAATAATTCTTGGAATTTATGAGAACTACTAATTGCATGCATTCTTAAAAATCAATACACTTCAAGAAACTTTTTAAAAATTCATATGCTTATTTCCCTTCTTCAAATAACATCATAAGGTATTCACAGGAAGTCGTGGCTCCAAATGAATGTGGCTGCATATTCTTAAAAATGCGCAGTAGCCGTTATAACACCCAGTTCAGCCAAGATTCCCAGCAGGTTCTCAGAGCCTGACAGATTTGGGTACCTCGGCATGCTAACTACAGTCTGTTGTTTTAACGTAGCCAAGGCCACCCAGATAATCCTGTACCATAGAACAATTAGGAGTGAGAGGGCGCAGACTCTGGAGCTTAACCACCACCCACCAGCTCAAATCCAGCTCTGGCATTGACTATCTGTGCTCCCTTGAACAAGTTACTTAACGTCTCTGGTGCATGAAAAGTGCTGTATAAGTTTGCTGTTTTTCTCACCCAGCCTGTCTTACTATGAATGGTACAGATAATAGAATTATGCACACAGTAGGTACTCAATCACTACTATTGGTTAGAGAACACTCCGCCCAGACTGCATTTCCTTCAACGAATGTTTCATTACGGAACACCAACAACCTTTTTTAGTCCGTCAAGAGAGGTGTTTGTGCCAAAGTTTTTTTCTTTCCTCTAATGGCAATAAAAAAAAAAAAAAAAACAGAAACCAATGGATATAATTACCCTCTTCATCCAATGTAAAGTTCGAAGTTCTCCCTCTTCAATCCTGTACTTAATATGGTTTATTTATGGTATAGCTATTATTATAGAAAAAATATGAAAAGCATTTGAGGACGTGAAAAATGCAGTCTCTAAAACAGTCGACTGGTACTAATAATGTAACAGTTATTGAGATCACAAATGCTGATATCCAGAACATTCTAGGTAGACAAGTACCAGACAATATGGCTTTCACAATATTAATACTATATAATAACACGGAGTAGTAAGACAGCAGAGGGAATTGGGATGTTGAAACTATTTAAATTACCCATTTTCATCTGTTTTTAAGCACTCATGACAAATGAACAAATGATACAATGTTCAATTTATATTTCTTAAATCCATTTCCCCAGGCAGTTTCAATAGCCAATGCTTTAATGTAAACTGAGTTACCGTAAGAATTAAACAACTATGTTCGTTTGTTTTTTTTTTTTTTATCAGAAACTCTACTTTTTAAGAATACCCATCCTTCCAGTTAGTTCTTACAATGCAATCATGCAAAGTCAGGCTACTGGGGTTCAAATACCAAGTTAATGTATCTGCAATCTCCATCAAGTCAGGTAACATCTCTGAACTTTAGGTTTCCCATCTGTAATATAGCAATAATCATTACCTGCGGTGTGGAGGTGCAGATTAGCTGAGTTAATGTACGTTCTCTACAATTACAAAGAGGAGTAATAGTTTTACTAGATAAATAATGGGGCCACTACTCACAACAGCAAATTCATGTTCCTTTTTACTCTGTGCCAGGTCCTGAAGTAGTCACAAAAAATGAATGATACTCTCCTTGCACCCAAAAAATAGGGAGAGAGGAAAAATTCTTACATGTATTTAAAGAAAGAGAAGAATGTGAGCAAGAGAGAACCCACCCACTACTTCCTCCATAGGTTAGCCTTGACAGTGACACAGCTACAAGGGTCATTCTCATCAGGAACATTCCCATAGCGCTGTTACCTATCAAAGCATGAATATTATACTGAGTGGATTCAAGCTTGTTCAAACCTCAAGGCCTTTGCATTTGCTGTTCTCTGCTTAGAGGGCTCTTAGTAATGGCAGGAGCCTCCTCATCATTCATGGCTGGAGCTACAATGTCTCCTCCCCCAAGAGGCCTTCTCTGATGACTTCAGCTGAAACAGCCCACACACTCCACCAGTCACCCTATCCTCTTCCCCTGTAGTGTTTCTTCGTTGCATGTTTCACTGTCTATAATTATCTCTTTGCTTGTCTGAAGTTATGCTCTCTCTCCTCCGTTAAAATACATGCTAAGAGCACAGACCTTGCTAGACCCATTACTAAAATGGCATCTGGTACATAAAGGGCATTCAGTGCACTGAGCTAGGTGATACAGGATACCTTGGAGATATTGTGGGTTCACTGCCAGACTGCCACAATAAAGCGAGTTGTAAACGTTTTGCTGGTGGAGGGTCTTGCCTTCAGATTGTAAAAAATGCAATATCTGTGAAGTGCAATAAAGCACAAAATGAGGTATGCTTGTATATGTGTGTATAATTTGATAGTTGCAATAGCTGTGTCATATCTGTGTCTGGTTCTGATGATTGCTTTGTCTCTCCTAAAAAAGAACAATTTATTTTAAAGTGTGCATGTTTATAAATTAAAATATATCACAATATTGCATGTTGATTCACTGTCCTTTAAACTAATACCCAACCATTATCATTAATACTCATGGAAATTCAAAGTTACTCATGCTGGCACCAATATTGAGGAAGTGTTGGATCCCGGGCTGCAATGTATCATGCAACACCTAGAAACCTAACATCTCAAACCTTCAGACTGCCACCCCTCCTCCTACCCACATTTCTAATTTAATATAGTCAGGGATCGTATATAAATGAAAGCAGCAGCAGCAGCTTGATGAGAGCCATCTTATGAAAAGAACATTCCCTTTTTACTTAAATAATTCACCATCTTAGATAATAGCAAATAAATTATATGCTATGAAAAACAACCATTAATGGCTCTAAAACGTCAAATTAATCTTAAGGATTGTATATTAAATTCAATTAAACCAGATGAATATTTAACACACTCATTCTCTGTACTTAAGACCATTCCTGCCACTCTGGGAAAAAATGGGTAGACATAAATAACCTACCAATCCCTGACATCACAACAGACACAGCGATGCGTTACAGGGCTTAGAGAAGCCTGAGTGACCAAGCGGTCTGGAAACAGCAAATGTATGCCACAAGTCAAGAATGGCTCTACGGTAAGTTCATTAGCAGAAAGAGTGACTTTTAATTGTTTTTATGCTTTAATATTCACTTGCACATTCCAATTGAAAGGAATAAAAGGATATAGGGTTTAGTAAAGTAGATAAAGTTCATTTGGCTTTCATTATAATGAATGAAGACAGGCTTAAGTTTCTAATAAGACTAAAATAGGATGGCTCTACCCATGATGATTCTGTAGCTTTAATTACCATGTGTGGCTCTGTGAGATACACCCCAGGTAGAACTGCAATCAGGGTGACCAGCTAGACAACTAAATAACACACTTCTCTCGGCCTGAGACCCATTACTTGTCAACTGTGCTGTGATGTTACAAAGGCTGTTTATGAATCAGCTACATGCCTGCATTTGTAGCAGGCTTGAAATTAGATTTCATATCCAGTTTGAGGACAGGGGACTGTGTTCAGCTTAAAGTTGGCAGCACCCTTGACTTGATTGTCACCTTAAAATGTCTGATAATGGAACTCATTTAAACTCAAGTTTTAAAATAAAAGGATGAGTTAAATCAAATAAAAATATCAGAGGCTAAAAAGAAGGTATATGGATTTTTAGCCACCACCGACAAGAGAAGGTTGCACTATAATTGCATGGATTATACGTACTGAAGGGATCATCTGTCATGTGACAGTTTGAACCAAATAATAGTGTTTCTTGAAAAAAAAATCAATAAGAACAAAGAAAGAATTTCTCAACATTTGAAACCACACAAACTTGACATCCTCCATATTCAAATATGTTTCAAAGTTCCTATCATGTGCCACCAGAGCCTAATGTCATAATTACCCAGTTAACACAGAATAGCTAAAACTACTTTCACATGGCAGATGGTATTTTTTTTTATAGTCAGGTTGGCAATTATTCCAGTTTCAAGATTTGAAGAGAAAAAAGTTGTGCACACACTCATGATTTTGCAGCTGAGGAAAACAGTGAAAGACTGAATTGTGAATATAAGCCAAGCTGTTAAACTGTAGTTACAAAATAATAGCCATAAACCTGATTCCTTCTCTATTTGTGCCCATGAAGGCCTCAATACTACAGTGTGACTACAACTTTAGCAGTTATAACTTGATAATTATGAATTTAAATAGTTGCAATGTAGCTTTTGCCCATAATCTGTCAACCTATTGATTTGGGTGTTGTTTCTTTATTATAAATAGTATGTGGTCAGAAAGTAAACCCCATGACCAAAGGCTTCAGCAGGTAACATCACATTGCAGGCGAGATACTGTCCAAACACACATAGAATATAAGAATATATTCTCACTTTAACACTTAAACCAAAGCCAATATATAGTTCATTATAATCGTGACTAAAATGTACATCTACAATAAATATTTTAAACACAATTTTAATTTACTTTTTCTTCCATAATGTGCACTAAAGTCCCTTTTTAGTTTTTAACCTGGCACCCACTGTACTGATACTAGCTATCTCAGATCTCGACTCTGGCCTTGTTTTCCAGCCAGGAAAACTACATTCCTGAGAGCTTCATGGTCACCAGTAAGTTTAGAAGAAAAAGGTTCCAGTGGAAGAGGGTGGCGCCATATCACCTGGGAACTGCGCACAGCCACGGAGCACCCCTCTGCCATCTCTGCCCCTGGCCCTTCAGGAGAGCGTGGGTTGCAGGGCTCCTCTCTCTGGGCCTCCATTTGGGACCACCTGCCTCAAGAAAACCTAGGCAGGATGTGGTTTGGCTTGGACAACCTCTTGGCTTACAAACGCAGGCAAGCCCACTTTGTTTTTCACACAGACTCCCAGACACAGGATATCATCTCTTTGTTGGTTTTCTTGAGAAAAATCTGGTGGTCCCAGAGGAAGTATGACAACAAATGAAACACTCCTTCCTCTGTGACAAGCAAAACAGGCAGTAAAGAGCTAAAATGGGCTGCCTTCAGGTACCTCATTCCAAAAATCGATGTGTGTGTAGGGAGGTGGGGGGGCTTCTGAGTTAATGAGTGCTGTGACCACACATTAAAGACACATTCACATTCTACCTTCACTCTCCCTGAATTTCCCTTCAGACTTTCTTGTCTAATCTTCCTCAGTGGCAGAAAGATAATGAAATTTACCCCTGAGCGCAGGGTACAGGGGACACAGTTATTTCAAATCCCTTTGTGAGTCAAGAAACCTAAGTGAAACAAAATGCCTCCTGGGCAGCCCTTGAGGCATGCTGGCCACATGTCACATCTTTCAAGACAGAACTTGTGCTTTCAGGATGTGCCTTGGCTTGCTTTCTAGCCAACCTCACCCTCCTCCTGGGCAGCCGCCGGCCAGTCATCGACTTGGGGGGTGGGCGAAGCAGGGTGCTCGCCCCTGTCCATCTGCCCATTTCTGTCGGATAGTCTGGCTAGGACCAGGGCATCACAGCTTGAAGCTCTCCCTGCCCCACCCCAGCCCTTTCATTTCCCTTGAGTGTCATCCCCCCTCCACAAATAAACCTCCATACTCCTACCTCCTTCTCAGTGCCCACTGGCCACGGCATCCAACTGACAAACACCGTCTCTGTACTTTTCCGGTCCTTCAGAGTGGCTTAATACTTATAGAAATAGCTGCTATTTGTGGACTGAGTAAATGTATCCACTACTCTGAGTTGCCCTACACACGTGATCTCCGGTATCTTCCCAAGTAGGGCAGCAAAGAGCAATGTTACTGTTCCCATTTTTCATTGGAACAAATAAATGGATACTTAAAGGGAACAAATAAATGGATACTAAAAGGGATTAAATAACTTCTCCAAGGCCTCAGAGCTCACAAACTTAGACTCAAGCTTCTAAGATCATTGGGCACTACTGCTCCCAGTCCAAGGCCTACTGAGTCCCAGAAGGTAGGCCTGGGTCTGCAGCTGCGACCGAGCACTCCCGGAGCTGGACACAGGCCTCAGGAAAGATGTGCTGAATGCAACTGACCTGATCGGGGTCACAGGCCACAGCAAAAAAGGTTAAAATTACTTGGTAGAAAGATAAAAGCACAACAGGCTTTCTTCTGGCACACAGTGTATGTGATATGGGGAAGGGGATAGACGGATTTTTCAATAGTATCCATGCTACAGATGTTTGTACACATGTCTCCACCTTTACCCTAAAAAAACAACTAACGGTGCTTTGAATGAAACTATTATTTTAAAAAGGTCGACACCAAGTAAAAGTTGAATAGATGAGGTGAAAATCTAAAAATTTAAAGTTTAGTTATCATGCAACTTGTGCACAAACTTTTATTCCAAAAATTACTATTTTTATTTCAAAGAACTACCATTTATTTTATTTCACATTCTTTAATAAATGTAGGAAGATGGCACACATTCCTTAAGGCTTCCTCAAATAAAGATTTCATGTGATGCATCAGATTTACTCTGTGGTATAAAATTGGAATGTTCTTCCTGTTTTTGGAGATGCTGACTTTTTTTTTTTTTCCAAGTCAAAATTTATCAGCCTGAAGAATGTGTACACTTGGAGGAGTGCGATCCTAATTTTTTAAGTTCTAATTCTTACAGTGGTTTAAGAGCTCTAATAATACTAATTGTGTTTTTTAAAAAAACCTTAGAGATATTCTGAACTTAAATACATGAACATAATAAAAGAGTGTTACATTTTTTGGTTAAAAATAGCAATTTCCGTTTATATGCCGATACTTGGACTAATTCTGTAAAGGAGACAAAAATGCCCCTAGTATGAGCTCCCCTTAGACCAGGTGCTCATCATTATTAATAATAATGTGTAGCTGAACTCAACATACATTATTATTTATTCATCCTTGTGTTCCTAGAGCTTCCCAGTATCTGGAACATGATCAAGTAACCAGCCCTTACAAAACTCTACCAGGTTATTAGTATTGTCTCCTTTCACACGTGAAGAAGCTACTTCAGAGAGGGGAGGACCTTCAGAGGCTGCACAGCTGCCCCATGCTGGGAGCCATGTCGGGGAGGGGTGTGGACCTAGGTGGTCACTCTCCCACTCACCTCCCTCCCTCAAAGCACTTTCTTCCCCCGTCTTCTAGAACATTCACTTGCCTGGCTCTTTTCTTCCACCCTGCCCATTCCTGTCAGTCTCAATGCTGGGGTGCCCAGGGCTCATCTCTCCTCTGGCCACAATCCCGCCCACCAGGTGACCTCATCTAGTCTGGGCTATGAAAGACTCCCAGATTCCCATCTCTGGCCTGGGCCTGGCTCCTGAACTCCAGCCCACATCCTTAACAAGCTTCCCAATGCTCAGTATAAAAACCTTAGGGTCATCCCTCCCTCTCTCTCACCACACATCCAATCCAATCCTAACAGCAAATCTGGGTGGTGCTACCTTCAGAAATATCCAGAATCTGACCACTTCTTGCTCCCACTGCCACCCCTCTGGTTGTCCTTGGATTTCTGCATTGGCCTCCGAGCTGCTCTACTTCCATTCTTGCCCCTTGTGGTCTGTTCTTAACAAGGTAGCCAGAAGGAACCAGCTGGAGCATCCCCAGTCACATCCCTCCACTGCTCGGAGCTCCTCTGATTACTTCCCACCTCACTCAGAGTCCCGAGTCTTACAGTGGCCCTCCCCAACCTGGGGCCCCGTGACCTCTAAGCTCATCTCCTGCTGCTCTCCCCTGGATCTCCCCCTCCAGCACACTGGTCTCTGTTGTTCCTCCAACACACCAGGGACTTTCCCTGCTCAGGGCCTTTGCATGCGTTGTTGCCTCTGCCTGAAAGACTCTTCCTGGAAGATCCCCACAGGACTCCCTTCCTCACTTCCTCAAGTCTTGACTAAAGGTCACCTTTTCAGTGAGGCCTTTGCTGGCTTCCCTATCATAAATTGCAACCCCACCCCAACATTCCTATCCCCCGTCCCGTGCTTTTTTCTCCCACCAACATAGTATCTAACTTACTTATTATGGTTTACTGTCCATCTACCCCTCTAGGATGTAATTTCTATGAGAGCAGGGATTTTTGTCTGATTTGTTCACCAATGTCTTCCCTAATGTCTAGAACACTGTACACACTCAATAAACATTTGATGAATGAATGAATGGAACTCAGAGAGCGTAATTTACTTGCCCAAGGTGGCAGAGTTTAGCTGTGACTCCAAAACCAATGCTCTACATCAACAATTTGTGATAAAACAAAGATGCAATATCATTACACACTCAGATATCTATAAACCTGATAAAATTCAAACCAAATTACATAGCAAGAAATCAATTCCCCCAACTCATTGGGTAGTTTCATTAACCTCCTATTCACTTGGAAGACAAGAGGGATTTAAAAAACAACAACTTAGAAAAAGTGACATACACCTAAGGAATACTTCAGTCACAAGCAGTTGAAGGATGAATGTACCTCGATTCCTGAGAAAAAGTAAATAAATCAGATCAAAATAATTTTCAATTTTAAATGGACTTTTTTAAATCTCAGAAATAAACAAAAAACCCACTATTAACATTTTAGCATTTTAGCATTTTTCCTCCTATACACAAGATTTGGTAGTTTGTATACCATGCTGCATATATAATTACTTAAGACTGCTTTTTCCTCTCTTATAGCATACCTATTTTCCATATTGCTGCATACATTATTATAGCCCCAAATTTTAAGGTTATATAGTGTCTTATCAGAAGGCAATGAAGTCTCCCCTGGTAAAAAGAAAATCAAAGCATATAACCAGCAACTAAACATGGAATCCTGCAACCACTGTTCAGCACATCATCTTCAATTTGACTGCTAGCTCCTCCACTGAACCTGTCCCAGGCGCATTTGCTAGGGGCCAGGAGGATTAGTTCCTTTGGAAATCCTCAAGCCATACTGCTTCTAAAACTCAAAACCTAAGACCATGGGCTATTTAAGAGGCCACTGCCACCATCATCCAAAGATTAAGAGCTAAGTTCCCAGTGGTGTCAAATAAGCACAAGTGCAGAGAAACAAGCAACAAAGAGAGTCACTCATTCAACAAATATGGATAAGCACTGCTGTGCACCAGGCACCGAGGACACAATGCTGCACAGAGGCCTTGGAACTTGAGTCCAATAGCGAAAAAAGCCATTCGTCAAATAGCCACAAAAACAGACTGAAAATCCCAAGAGTAACAAGTGCTACTGAGGAGAGAAATATGGCGCTACAAAGGCTTGTAGAAAATAAGTATTTGTACGAGTCAGGAGGTCAAAGAAGGTTTCCCTGGAAAAGCATGAGCTGAGTTCTGGGGCTAAGAAGGTATTAATGGGGTGCAAGGATATGAAGTGGGCAATGAGGCTGGAAGGAAAGGCAGGGGTCACAACACATAGGACCCTGATCACATTCAAGAGTTTAGCCTCTATCCTTAAAAGAAGGGAAGGCTCAGGAAGGATTTTAAGAGTATGTGGGCACATGAAAAGGGGGTATGAGCAGATTTGCATTTCAAGACCACCAGTGTAGCCTCAGCGTGAGGCAGAAGCAATAGGGGCGTCAGAGCAGACCTGGGAGGAGTATGCCCAGACTAGGCCCAGGGCTGGGTCCTGCATCCAGGCCCTTTCATCAGCATAGTCTCCCAGAACTGTACCTTCTCTTGCCCACCCCCCTCCCCCCACTTCTCCTTTCTTTTGCTCTTCTCTCCTCCCATTCTGCTTCTATCATTGGCTCTACCAGTCCCTAGGCCAACCAGATACAGGCCAAACAGTAATGCCTCCTTATACTCTCTCAGAGCAGGAGATGGGACTTCTGTAAATTCCATCCATGAACATCACAACACAATGACAGAATCTGACCATGCAGAGAGATGACCGGAACATCCAGGACAGGATAGAAAACTGTGGTAGATGGGAAAGTGGCTTTTTTAATGTAATGAAAAACAATAACAAGAATCAGGAATCCTTAGACAAACCAGTGCTGGGACCCATGACCAGAGATATAGATGTACAGACTGTACGTCGGAATATTTTAAAGCTCCCCAGGTGATACTCACGTGCAACCAAGGTTGAAATCCAGTGACATTCTTTTTTTTTTTTTTTTTTTTACTTTTTATTTTGAAATAATTATATACTCATGGGAACTTACAAAAACAGTGGATAGAGTCCCGTGAACCTTTCACCCAGCTTCCTCCAGTGATGATATCTTATATGACTACAGTATAATATCAAAACAAAGAAAGTGACATTGGTACAATACTGTTAGCTACACTACAGATTTTATTCAGGTCTCATCAATTTCTCTATGCACTGATTTGTGTGTGTGTGTGTGTGTGTGTGTGTGTGTGTGTAACTCTATGCAATTTGATCCAATGTACAGATTTGCATAACCACCATCAGAATCAAAAGTCAAGATACAGAACTGTTCCATCTCCACAAAAGAACTCCCTTGTGCTACTCTTTTATAGTCCCACCAGTCCTCCCCTCCTCTGCCACTGTCCCTTGGTAACCAGTAATCTGTCTTCCAACACTACTGTTTTCTCATTTTGAGAATTTAATATAAATGGAATCATACAGTATATAACATTTGAAACTGGTTTTATTCATAAAGCACAATGACCTTGGGATCCATCCAAGTTGTTCCTTGTATTCATTCCTTGTTATTGCTGAGTAGTATTTCATTGTATGGATGGACCAGAGTGTGTGTAACCATTCACCTACTGAAAGACATTTAGGTTGTTTCTAATTTTGAGCTATTACAAATAAAGCTGCTATTACCATTCCTGTACACAATTTTATGTGGATACACATTTTTACATCTCTAGGATGAATGTCCAAGAGTACAATTGTGGGGTCATACGGCAAATGCATAATGAGCTTTAAAGAAACTGCTAATATTTTGCAGAGTGGCTGAACCACTTTACATTCCCACCAGCAATGCACAAGAGAATCAGTTTCTCTACATCCTCGCCAGCATTTGGTGTTATCAGTACTTTTCTTTAGCCATTCCAATGCCCACTTTAATAGATGATACATGGTACTATCTCATTCTGGCTTTAATTTGCATTTCTCTAATAGCTAATGATGTGGAATATCTTTTCATATGCTTATTTTCCATCCGTTTATCCTCTTTGGTGAAATTTCTGTTCATGTCTTTTACCTATTTTTAATTTGATTTTTCGGCTTCTCACTATTGTATTTTGAGAGTTCTTCATACATTCTAAATACAAGTTCTTTGTCAGACATGTGTTTAGCAAATATTTTCCCAGTCTGTAACTTCTCTTTTCATCCTCCTCACAGGGTTTTTCACAGAGCCAAAGTTTTTAATTCTGAAGAAGTCTAATCAATCAATTTTTTCTTTAATGTTCTTTTGGTGTGATGTCTAAGAACTCTTCACCTAGGCCTACACCCTAAAGATTTCCTTCTGTTTAACTCTAAAACTTTTATAGTTTTATGTTTTACACTTAAATCCATGATCCATTCTGAGATAATGTTTATAAGGTAAAAGGTTTATGCCGAGGTTTTGTTTTTTGTTTTTGTTTTTGTTTTTGTTTTTGTTTTTGTTTTGGCCTATGGATGTTCACTTGCTCCAGCACCATTTGTTGAAAAGGCTATATACTTCCTCCACTGAATTGCTTGTGCCCTTTTGTCAAAAATCAGTGGGGCATATTTGTTGGGGATATCAGTTGAGCATACTCACTTATTAGTTCCAGTGTTATTTTGTAGATTCTTGAGATTTTCAATGTAGAGAATCATGTCATCTCCAAAAAGGGACAGTTTTATTTTTCCTTTCCAATTCATATGCCTTGTATTTTTTTTCTCAACATTGTATTGACTAGGATTTCTAGTGCTATGTTAAGACTGGTGAGAGCAGATATCCTTGCCTTGTTCCCATTCTCAGGAGGAAAGCATTCAGATCTTCACCATTTAATATGTTAACTGTAGGTTTTTTGTAGATGCTCCTTATGAAGCTGGGGAAATTCCCCTTTATTCCTACTTTACTGAGAGTTATTGTCATAAATGGCTGTTGAATTTTGTCACGTGTTTTTTTCTGCATCAATTGATATGATTCTGTGACTATTCTTTCTCCCATAGCCTGTTGATATAGTGGGTTATGTTAACAGATTTCCTTCATACTGAGAATAAACAAGTGTACATGGTACATGACTTTTTATATGTTGCTAGATTTGTTTTGCTATTACTTTGCTGAGGATTTCTGTATCTATGCTCTTGAGGGATACTGGTCTATAGGGTTTTTTTTTTTTTTGTACTGTCTGTCTGGTTTTGGCATCCATGTAATGCTAGCCTCATAAAATGATTTAGGAGGCATTCCCTCCTATTTTCTGCAAGAGATTTCTGTAGAATTGGTGCTAATTCTTTAAATGTTTGGTGGAAATCTCCAGTGAAACACTCTAGGCTTAGAGATTTCTTTTTTTGGAAGCTTTTAAATTATGAATTCAATTTCCTTAATAGTCATAGGAAAATGAGATTATCTATTTCGTCTTGGGTGAGTTTTAGTAGTTTGTGGTTTTCAAGGAATTGGTCCATTTCATTTAAATTGTTAAACGTATGTGTGTAGAATTCTTTGCAGCATTCTCTTAATATCCTTTTAATAGCTGCAGGACTTGTAGTGATAGTCCCTGTTTTATTCCTAATTTTGGAATTTGTGTCTTCTTCTTCATCTTTGTCGGCCTTCCTAACGGTTTATCCATTTTATTGATCTTTTTAAAGAGCCAGCTTTATCATTGATTTTCCCTGTTGTTTTTCTGTTTTCAACTTCGATGATTCCTGCTCTTATCTTCGTTATTTCCTTTCTTCTGCTTCCTTTGGTTTTTTGGTTATTTCTCTTTACTTTTTCTAGTTTCTCGAGGTGGAGCTTAGATTATCGACTTGAGACCTTTCTTCCATTCTGATGTAAACCTTTACTTCAACAAATTTTCCTCTTGGCGGAGCTTTAGCTGTGTCCCCCAAAATTTAATATGTTGTATGTTCATTTTCATTCGGTTTGATGTATTTTTTTTAATTTCCTTTGAGACTTCCTCTGTGATCCATAGAATTATTCAGAAGTGTGTTATTTAATTCCCAAGTATTTGGAGATTTTCTCGTTATCTTTCTGTTATTGAATTCCAGTTTAATCACATTATGGTGAGAGAACATACCCTATATTATTTCCATTCCTTTAAATATATTGAGATTAGTTTTATGACCCAGGGTATGGTCTACTTGGTAAATATTTCATGGGTAATTGAAAAGGATGTGTTTTATTCTGTTTGTGGGTGGAATGTTCTATAAACATAAATTAGAACTGCCTGGTTGATGATGTTGTTCAGATATTCTATATCCTTGCTAATATCCTATTATAGTTCTTTGAAATGTTGAAAGGGTGATGTTGAAGTTCCTAATTATAATTGTGGATGTATCTCTTTCAAGTCTATCAGATTTTGTTTCATGTATTTTGGAGCTCTGTTGTTGGGTGCATACATATTTAGGATTGCTCTGTTTTCTTGGTGGAATGACGATTTTATCATTGTGCAATGTTCTTTGTCTCAGGTAGTTTTTTTTTTTTTCTGCTCTTTAGTCTACTGTATCTAATATTATATATAGCCACTCCTGCCTTTCTAACATTAATGTTTGCACAGTATATCTTTTTCTATCCTTTGAATCTACCTATATCAATACATTTGAAGTGAGTTTCTTGTAGATAACACATAGTTGAGTCACATGTTTTACCCGTTCGGTTATCTCTGTCTTTCCATTGCTCTATTTAGACCATTTATACCTAAAGTAATTATTAATACGTTAGGGCTTAAGTCTGGCATTGTATTATTTGTTTTCTCTTAATCCCCTGTTTATCATTCCTCTTTTCCCTTTTTCTTGCCTTCTTGTGAGTTACATGAACATTTCTTAAAAGCCCATTTTGATTTATCCAGTCTTTTTGAGTATGTTTCACTGTATATTTTTGGTGTTTTTTAATTTTAATTATATGTTTAGTGGTTTTTAGATTTTTTAAAGTTATTACAATATATATACACAACTTATCACAGACTACTGGTATCGATGTTTTCTCATTTCAAGTGAAGTGTAGAAACCTTACTTCCATTGAGGTCCTTTTATACTCTTCCCACTTTTTAAATATAATTTTCTCACATATTATCTCTACATACATTGAACACCACACCAGATGATGCTATAACTTATACTTCAACCATCAAAAATAATTTTAAAAGCTAATGAAGATAAAGTCAGCTATTATACATACCCCTATTTTTACCCATCCACGGTTTTTTCTTTTCTAAGTTCCAAGCCTCCTTCAGTTATCATTTCCTTTTCTGTTTACAGAACTTGCTTTAGCCATTATTTAAGGGTAGGCCTGCTATTGACAAATTCTCTGGTTTACTTCATCTGAGAATGTTTTTATTTTCTCTTCATTCCTGAAGGATATTTTCACTAGGTATAAAATTCGGAGTTGACCCTTCTTTTCTTTCAGCACTTGAAAATTCTGTGCACTTCCTTCTGGACTCTATGATTTCATATGAGAAATACACTCTCACTCAAATCATTCTTCCCCTATAGGTAATGTATTGTTTCTGTTTTTTCTTTGTCTTTAGTTTTTAGAAGTTTGATTATGATGCGTCTTGAAATAGATTTCTTCAAGTTTATCGTGTTTGAATTTTGCTCAGCTTCTTGATTCTGAAGGTTTATCCCTTTTCCCAATTTGGGAAGTTTACAGCCATTATTTCTTTGAATACTTTTTACTTCCATACTCTTCTCCTTCTGGGACTCCAATGATACAAATGTTAGACCTTATGTTATATTACCATAGGTCTCTGAGGCTCTGTTCATTTTTTTCCCCAGACTATTTTCTATCTCTTGTTCAGACTGGGTAAATGTTATTGATCTGTCCTCAACTTCACTGATTCTTTCCTCTGTCATCTCTAATCTATTACTAAGCTCATCCAATGAACTTATTATATGATTTTATTTTCCAGTTCTATAATTTCCATTTTTTAATATCTTCTATTTATTTGCTAAGATTTTCTAATTTTTCATTTGTTTAAAGTGTTTTTAGTTGCTCACTAAAGCATTTTTATGGCTGCTTTAAAATCTTTATCAGATAATTTCAACATCCGAGTCTTCTTGATATTAGCATCTGTTGATTGCCTTTTCAGTTAAGATGTGAGTCTCCTGGTTCTCAGTATGACAAGTGATTTTTTTTTTTATTGTGTCCTAGGCATTTGGGCTATTATATTATAAGGCTCTAGATCCTAGTTAAATTTTAGCAGGTAGTCACCCTATTTAGATTAAGCGTGCAGGTCCTGAGCTACTTTTGTGGGCTGTGATTTCAATGACAGTTTAGTTTCCAGAGCCCTTGCACTGCTATTCTGGTCTTTTTCATTTGTGTTCCCTAGAAGTCACGCTGAAAACCTGGGTGGTAGTCCACACCGCAATTTCTATTCTCAAGCTTCTTGGCATTTTCATTCTAGTCAGATTCATGTATGGGTCGGTCAGGAGTTTGCCAAGGACTTCCTATGCAGCTTTAATGACTTTCTCCAGCTCCCTCCTCTGCAAGATCTTCCCCACTCTCTAGTGGGATGCGTGAGGGGGGCTACTTACTACTGCTGAGCCAGGGGCAGGAGCGTGGAAGTCCAGATTCCCCATTTGGTCACCACTAACAACTCGCCAGCAGATGAGGGGAGACCTGCCATAGGTTGTCTGGTGCCACCAAGTAGGATATAAAATTCCAGATTCCCTACTCAGTCTCTACTGACAACCTGCCAGTAGGGAAGGAGAGTGCTGTTCTAGGCCATTAGCTATCTGTATTTTAAGCTGTATGCTCAATAGCTTAAAACAATATCTATTTATTATCTCACAGTTCTGGGAGTCAGAAGTCCAGGTAGGCTCAACTGGATTCTCCGCTCAGGGTCTTACAAGGGTCTTACATATCACAATGTCAACCAGGCTAGACTCTTATCTAGAGCCT
Organism: Pteropus vampyrus; assembly: GCF_000151845.1. Taxonomy (NCBI): domain Eukaryota; kingdom Metazoa; phylum Chordata; class Mammalia; order Chiroptera; family Pteropodidae; genus Pteropus; species Pteropus vampyrus. Next base: position 7,876,281 of record NW_011888862.1, read on the forward strand.
TGGGAGAATAATCCACTTCCAAGCTCACTCAGGTTGTTGGCAGAATTCAATTCTTTGCAGCCAAGGTCTACTCTCTACTCCAATAAAATCACCCTATTCCTTCTCATGCAACTCCTCCATCTTCAAAGCATTCAGTCCTTCTCAAGCTTTGAATCACTCTGACTTCCTATTCTACCATTAGCCAGAGGAAGTTCTCTGTTTTTAAAGGCTCATGTGATAAGATTAGGCCCTCCCTTTTTAAAAGTCAACCGAGCCATATAACACACTTACTGGAATGAAAACTCATCACATTCACAGGTTCTGGAGATTTGGAAGTACAATCTTGGGGATCATCCCTAGAAATTCTGTCCACCTCACTCACTATTACTGGGTAGAGGGCAGGATGGAATTCATTATTTAGTCCAGAGGTTCTGCAATTAGAATGATTAATTCTAATGGACTCAGATTGAGCAATATTTATATATTGCTATATTGTTTACGTATTTGTAGTAAACATTTGTTACAATTTCCAGCATGATTGTGTGTGTATATGTACTTTAGAACTAATAATATTTTCAAATGTAGAACTACAGGTCACAGGCTACCAATCCATGTGCTTGAGAAAAGAGATTTAAAAAGATCATGTTGCCAAAGGAGTGCCCAAGCTTTATCAAGAAGCATCATCACCTGAATGTTAACAAATATTCTAAGACCTCTATCCCAACTCCTGCCTCCGCTCCAAAATTCTGACTATGCAGTGCGCCTGGAGCAGGGCCAGGATGGAGAGAGTGCCCTAGGGGACCCCTACACTTCACAAGATTAAATATCCAATAATGATCACAGCAACATCCTAGTTGGTTTAGATTTTGATCTGCTAGAAAGCTGGGGGTTGAAACACATGATTTCAAAGTTCCTTTCTAAGCTCAGATTCGATAATCCTGTCATTAAGAAAATAAGACTCCATTATGCATAATCACCAAGATCAACTCGGTCAGGGGACTGTTCTCCCTGAGTCACAAGACACCTTCCTCACACATGCTTCCTGCTCCGCAACAGTGACAAAACCTGAGGAATCTGCCAAATGGTGTGGGTTCTCACTGGCAACATACCTGTCCTTAATTACTCCGGACCCTTCTTGGAGTAACATTTCTCACAACGGCTTCTAATAGGTTCCAGTTATTAGTTTCAGGATTTTGTTTTCTAAAAAAAGAAACCTATTTGTTCAAAGTCGAAAGAATAATTTGAGCTGGAATTGGTTGCTTTCAAGGCTCCCGTGGCTGGGGAACAACTAGATAGTCAAACACTGGATTACTTACCACTGATAGAAAAAAGTCAAGCTCTTTCTGAAAAGCATATCCTAAACACTGCAAAATAATAAGTGTCCTTACAAATTAATAAAATATTTCCCAAATCACCTTGCTTTCAGAATTTTTAGGAAAAACAGGAAAAGCCCATAAATCTAGGCAATGGTTACTCTTTTAAGTTGAAATAGCTGATTTCTAAGGAGAATCCTTTAAAATTCAGAAAATAAGTTAGCCACCATGAATATAGAAGAGCAACATGGAAATCTCTACTTTATGTCATTTGTTTAAGTTGTGATTCCTTCTTAAAACATAAATAGCAAAATAACTGTGAGTCTTATCTCAGAGTGGTACGTGTATACAAAATAACGACTGGATGCTCATGGAAGGAAGGCGTAATGCAGCAGGCAATAATAGTAAGGGTCTTAATCCCTTCAGGACAATTTAGACACCTGGAAAATTCTGCCTACTTGAGCTCAGGTTCCAGAGCCAGCCTGCCCGGGTTCCAGTGCTCTCTCTACTCCTCATTAGCTTGTGTGACCACAGGTGAGTCTTTTTACCTTAAGATGCCTCAGTTATCTCTTCTGAAAAATGGGCACAATAAAAACAGTATCTATGCCATTGGGTTGTATAAGGATTTAATGAGATAAAGCATGTGAAGGGCTTAGCGCTTCCTGCCTGGCATACAGTAAATGCTCAATAAATTTTAGTCACTGTACACAGATAGACACAGGCAGATTATATACACAATGCCAATCAGCCCATAAGCCTCGAATACAATGTAGCCATTATTATGCCATAGACTAACAGCAATCAGGGCCAAAAGATAACTGTAGGTTCATTTAGCATATTCTAACAGAGCTGCCTGATGAAGCCAGCCAAAACCTTCTCAAGTGGCATGTTAATCAGAAACATCTTTGTAGAACAATGTTTAACGCATGCTCTCCAGAGCACGGAATGACCAAAAGCCAGGTCACAGGAGCTAAAACTGTCATCCTGTGGAAGAAGTTCCATTTGTGATAACATTCCACTGAATGTGTCTCATTTATGCTTATAGCTTCCGGTGCCTAGCACACAGCATACATCCAGTAAATGCTCCCTCGATGAGTATAACAGACCTCACACACCCAAGCACATCACCAATAGATGTTATGAGCAAGAAGAGGCTCTCCCACATTAAGCAACACGCCTGGAAAAATTCCTGCTATCTTTTCAAGAGAGATGAGTATTTTGAAAACAATCTTCCATATAACTCACAAAATAAATGACCCTTGGGTTGGAAATTTTTTTAAGTGAAATTTGATCAAAGAGACCCAATTCGGGGTCTCTGAATATAGAATCGCAACTTGGAAATCTCTATGCCACTTGTTGAAGTAAATTTGGGTTCTTTTCTTAAATCAAAAACAGCAAAGTAATTGAGCTTTATCTCAGAGTGGTACAAGTATGCAAAATCCTGGCCTCTCGCCTCGTTGATTATAAAACGACAACCATATTCACCAAACACTTTAAGCAAATACAAAAAAAAGGCTCTGGATATGCCAAAGAGAGATCTCAAACACCTAGCAAATGAAAGCTGAGGCAACAGGAAACCAAGCTAAAAACTGTTACACTCAGCATAAGATGTGCAAGCTACAAGTAAACCCATCTTGGCCTTCAATGGCAAGGCCTGTGTAAAATGTACTTTGACACACAGCAACAGGCAGAGAGCACAGCTCACTTCCTCACAGACACTGTCAGATCAATTCAAAGATCAACAAGCACATTCTTTTAACCCCTACCGCAGCTTCCTGCTTTTCTACATGTCTGTTTGTGAACGCCAAGTTGTCGAGAGCCTGGGTCCCACTGCGTTTCACCCAAGGTCCCTCCCAAAGTAGCCAGATACACGCATGTCGGCCCGAACTATAGTTTTGAGACTTTTTCTTTTGTAAATTCCTTCGGCTGGCCATTAAAAAAATGCACATCTGTGAATAATGTCAGGAGAACCCAAAAAAAGGCTGCTCATCAATCCTTTGCCGGACTAAAGCACTCTGTTGTTTGGATCTGAAGATAAGATTCTGAAAGGAAGACAACAGTAATTCAATCCAACATGGGGCAAATGAACCCCTAAGAAAGAGCCTTTAATAGGCAGCTGTTTTTCTATTTTACGTGGCAGTTCCAGGTCCCAGAAAGGCAGTCATTTTTTTTAAGTAAATGATTTTGAATTTTTCATCCTAGTACCTCCTAGTATTGGACCCTATATTATCATCCATTGTAGTCTGTTCAGAAAAAATATCCAAAAGTTGGAACTCAGACAGAAAATGATGCTCTGTGTGTGACCTTTCAATATCATTCTGATGCATTTCCTGATAAGCACCCCCCACCCCAGGGTCTTCTGATTCTCTCTGGAAATGTAACTTGATTTAACTAACACTTTATTAGGACATTTTACAACTCTATAGAAGTCAAAAGACAACATGTAGGGAAACAATAAGGTATGTGTCTTCCTTTTTATCTTTTCTAGTAGAAATAATAATCCCAGAGGTTAAGATTTCATTGTCCTCTAAGACACGAATCTGTTTGGAATCTAACACGGCAACCTTCTTTGAACATTCCCTTTTCCACTGCGTTGTTACTCAGTTTCTCATGGTCTCACTGAATCAGTTTTGTTATTCTGCTGATTCCCTCATTAAATGGGTTCAATAAAACTTTGACACATGCTATTTGTAAGTTTTTAACAATTTAAGAAATGAGTCTTTGATAGTTCCTGGGCTGGACAATCAAATGGTCCCTGTGAGACTGAGTTCTGTGCCCCAAGACCCCTCAGAAACCATGCTCATAAGGCAGTTACTCGAAGACAACCAGATTTAGGCTATGAGCTCAGTTGGTTAGTGTGGCACAAATGAGGCTCCAGCACAGGTCTGACACCTCCCCCCATTCCACAGAGGTCACAGCTTTAAACAACAACAACAAAACACATATACATTGAAACTGGGCAAGGGTAGCCATTTCACTCCTACATGTATGTATACAAGAGAAACAGTGCCCATGTCCATAAGAATTATACAAGAATGTTCAAAGCCTATATTCATAAAATATCCAAACTGGAAATAACCCAATGTCTCTCAACAGCAGGATGGATAAACAAATTATGGCACATTCATAAAATTAGATCTATACAGCAAGAAAAAGTGTTGATATACACGGCATGTTGTTGAGCAAAAGAAGCCATATATAAAAGAGCACATCCTATATGGTTCTATTTATATGAAATTAATGTACAGGCAAAACTAATTTATCATGATGGTTTACCTATGGGAAGGAGAATGACTGGGAAATGGCGCAAGGGATAGAAATAGCGCTGATCTGGATGACGGTTACAGAGCTGCACACTTACATAAAAAAATCATCAAGCCATAGAAGTACAACTTTAGCATTTTACTCTATGTAAATTTCGCCTGAAAAATGAATACATGTTTTAAAAAGAAGAGGGATAAAGAAAAAATGTATCCTAAAAGAAGCGAGTGGAGAGAGAAGTAGAGAGAAGGAAAGTGGGATTTTAAAAAACTCTTCTTCCACATGTATAGTAAATAAATAAGAACTAAATAAAAGAAAGAGGGACAAATCCAGAAGGCCATGAGGCTTAGTTGAGTACATTTATGTGTATCAACAAATCTCAGCCCGAGAGCTGGTGAAGCCCGGGCATTTTTCTTAACAATGAGGAGGTGAAAATGGTTTGCAATTTTCTTTTGAGAAACTGAGACAATATAGAGTTGAGGGTGGATACTGAATCCCAACATTTTGGGGGCCCATGCTCAATTGGGACACTAAGGTTCCGACAAACGAATCAAGAAAATGCTTAAGGCAGGCTCTCTGACAGTGTTAACGCTGGCAGAAAGGCACACAAATAAACAATGGATTTCACAATTCAATCTGGGGACAAATTATTCTTAGCTAAATAAGGCATGTGTAAACCACTTCCAAAACTGTGAACTTATGCCAATGTGATTATTACTTAAAGATGTATTTTCAGCTTCTAGAACTCTCTACGGCAGTTTTTGTTATTGTTAAACTCCAGTGCATCCGTCTAGTAGATTTTCAATAATAGGCCTAAAACATTCCCAGTGGGTGAAGACTTGAAAATAGACTCAGCGATCTGAAGGAATAGAAGTTTCTTTTTCTGCCAAATGTGACAGCCACAAGTGGTGTGGCCCCAGCCGTTCCTGCCACAGCCTTTCTGGCCTGGGAGAAACAAGCACTCCAAAGAGCACAACTTCTCCTTGGAAGTGCTCTAGCTGAGATGAGATGACAAGTGATTAAGAAGAGTAGGGGCTCTCTGGGCAGAGGAGAGGGGACGGTGGCACACTTGGTAGGTGGCCAGCCACGTGCTAAGTGATTTCCGTGCACTGTCTCCTTTAATCTTTGGAGTGGCCTAAAGAGGTAGTCAGGCTCAAAAAAGGGAACAGATGGCCTACTTGAATTAGGTAATGTGAAGTAGGATTAATAAAGAGACTTTTACAAAGTATGTGAGGTACAGAGAAATTCTGAGGCAGGAACCAGGGCTAGAAACATGGGCGCCCTGGGGCCTGCAGGGATGAGGGCAAAGGAGCATGGAAGAAGGGGACATAACAGGAGCAGCCACCATCTGGTCGAGGGACACAGCCATCTTGAGGTAACCCCAGGGCAGGAAGCCAGCAGGATAACCCCTAATCTGGCTGGCCTTCCTTTCTCCCTGCCATTTCCCACCAGCCTATCCTTGAACCAAAGCCCATGGAAGCCATGGGGCAGGAGCCTGCTGTGGTGGCCCAAGGCCAAACAGGTGGAGAAAGGTTGAGAGAGGCCCCCATTTGACAGTGAGGAGCCCCTCTGTTCCCCAGCACTCCCCGAGCAAGCCTGCATGAGCTCTTCCTGCACTGTGCCGTCCTGCCCTGGTGCCCACTGCCCTCCACGAATGCTTACAGCGGCCACACTGCCTTAGGCTCTGAGCAAAGTCCAGCTCAGGAGTTCGCTGAGTCTGTGGATTTGTGGTTTGGAATGAGGGGGCGCTAAGCCAACAGGACACGTTAAAGGCTTTCAAAATAGTGCCTACTGTCAAAACTGGAGCCAACACTGGAGTCCCTTCTCCTTCCCAGGGTCCTCCTCTTCTTTCCTATCTCTTTCTCTTTCCCACAGTCTTCCCCTCCTTCCCAGAGTCCTCGTCTTTCTTTCCCAGACCCTCCTTTATCTTTCCCACATTCCTCCTCTCTCATTCCTTCCTCCTTCATCTTCACCTCCTTTTATCTGGTAAAACTCTCCTTCCACACCAGAATTTGGCCCAACTGCAAGGACACTCCTTGCCCCAAAATTGGGGTTTTTGTTTAAAAGGGCAAAAGAATTCATCCCGTTTACACATCGACAGAGTTAATCTGTGGTGGCCCAGATGTAATGCTTTCCTACTCTTAAAATGGGAGAGAGCTGCCAGGTTCAACTGTAGTCAAAGAAAAAAACTGTCTAGACTCCCACAATCTTTTACAGAAAGCAAGGTTTATCAGCATGTTACCAACAGAACTCTCCCCAGCTTTCTGCAGAGGAGGAGGAGAAGCAGGAGGGGGGAGGGGGAAGAGGAATGGGAGGTAGAGGAGAAAAAGAAGAAGATGGAAAAGAAGGAGAAGGAAGAGAAGAAATGTTATCAGAATCCTTTAAGGCAAGATCCTGAAGAAAGATCAAACTGGCTTCTCATTCGCTCTAGACTGAGGGCAGGGTCCAGGTAGCGGGCCCAGGGGATGAAAGCCTGAAACACATCACTGTTTTTCATTCAACAACCCCTTTCCATAAAACCGTCTCATGTAGCCCTCAAGGCTCTTTGAGGGGAGCACCTGCTTCTCTGGGCCTGTGTTCCCCACACCACCTGCCCCCACAGCCTCAAGTCTTAGTCATGGTCTATTATTGCTGAAACTACAGCAGGAGCCCTGGGGGATATCTGCACACAGCCCTTCCCACTGAGAACAATCCAGTGTTCTCTAGTGTAGAGTTTATGGTACAAGGACTTTTTAGACCTTGGTATTTCCCACAGGGAACGGCCTCCAGATGATCCTCTTTTTTACCCGATTTCAACTATTATTTACAGCTGTGTGGTATGTAATTTTTTTTTTTTTTACTTTTTAAAGTATAGCTGGCATCTAATATTACATTGGTTATATTAGTTTCAAGTGTACAATATAGTGATTCAACATTTTTACGCCTTACAATGTGATCACCCCACTAATTCTAGTAATAATCTGTCACCAGGCACATTTATCACAATATTATTGACTATATTCCCCTTTGCCTTTTTCACTCATCCTCCCACCCCCTCCCCTCTGGTAACCATCCCCTTGGCCTCTATTTCCGTGAGTCTGTTTTGTTTGGTTTTGTTTGTTTGTTTTGTTTTAGAGTCCTTAACATGAATAAGCTACATTTTTTTTATAATTAACCCCTAGATGACTTCAGCAAAGGGCATAATTTTCAAAACTTTACTGGAAAAAAAAATCGATTTTATTCAATGCTCCATGGCCAAAATGAAGGAGAGGAAAATATTATTGCTCCTATCAAAAAGGCAACATGAATACAAAAGTAAAAAAAAACATAGTATGATTGAAATTCTGCATTTAGTTCAATTGCTACTTAAGTGGTCAAAACTAGTTTCACTCCCATTTTGAATGGAATGGAAAAGAGTAAAATCCTTTTAAACCATCAAAGCAAATAAACAAATACATAATGAATCAATTTAACGAGCTTTATATTTTTCCAGCATTTTCTAAGTGGCACACAGTTTGGAAAGAGAACATTCTGACCTTCAGAAAGTGACTTCAAAATAGGTATTTCTAGATATCTAGGGCAAAGCTATACATGCTCTTCTTGATGGCACACAAGAGGCTCGTCCCCTAAAAGAGCCCATGAAATTCTTCCAGTGCCCCCACAGCTTTGGTCAGTAGAGCCCACACAGGAGACAGGAAAAGGGTTTCGCTTTGTACTCACTCTTACAAAGTTGTCAGGGAACAAACCTCTCCTGCCGTTGATCTGTCCCTCCCACCAGCCTCCATCCTCCTTCCTGATGTTGGTGATGATCTCACCCACGCTGATTGTCAGCTCATCGTCGTGCTGGGCCTGGTAGTCAAACTCCACTATGGCCTCCACTGAAAGAAAGGAACAGGGATCAAAAAAAGAGCACCCCAGATCGAGTGTTGGAGAAGTCAGACCCGGCAGCCCTGGAAGGTCACTAAAGTTATATTAAAGGAACTTCCGCTCTACCAGTACTTAAAATAACAGGGCCACACACAGCAAGCTGATTTTGGTTAACCTGAGGCCTGCAGCACAAAAACCACAAAGTGCTGGTCCGTGGTCAGGCACAGGGAGAGTGGCCTACAGGTCTCAAGGCCATCAGGGACTTCAGTGGGTAAACCACACAACGATAGGAGACCAACAAAGATTGCGCCCCCCAGAGGGAGTCCAGCATCATTTCTCCAAGTGCAGAGACTGGCAGATAATAGGAACGAGTTTGGCTCTTGGGTGCCCCCACCCTCTCCAAGACTAAGGTTGCATAAACCGTGGATAATAGTTCCCACTCTACAGAGATGATGCCCATCTCTCAGAGACGACATGTGTAAAGACAGCTGATACAGAGGCCCCAATGGCCAAAACAATGTCTCAGATGGCTAACATCTGCAGGCACAATTGCCCTCTCAACAGATGGCTTCTCAGGTAGCAATACCACTTAAAATTGTTCTCCCAATCTACGGTGAGTTTTTATACTTGGTAATGGAGGCAACACATAAGGCAGATAGGTCTTCTTGTTGACAAAGAGCCAATGCAAATTAGCAGAGCTAACCAATCCAGAGATTGGTTAATTTATCCACATATGGATTATATAATTCATCTAGACTTTGGGCCTCACCTCACATGTACCTCAGTTGGTCTCCTGTCCTTTTTTATTTGGAGCTTGATATGAATGAATGAATGAATGAATGAGTGAATGGTGAATGAATGAATACAAAGGTAGCAAAAATTAGGTAAAACTCTAAGTGATGAATAAGCAACTTAGAAATTACAGTAAAATAATGGAAGAGGGAAAGCTAAATAGCTCTATAAGAAGTGAATATACAAAAAATGAACTCAAAATGGATCATAGACCTAAATGGAAGAACTAAAACCGTAAATTTTTATAAGTAAGCATAGGGGAAAATCTTAGTGATCTTGAGTTTGGCAAAGATTTCTTCAATAGGAGGCAAAAAAGCACAATTTGTAAAAATTTAATAAATTGAGGTAGGTTTTTCAGGGAAAAGGTTAGTAGGTGAGTGGGCCCCCTGCCAAATGGGCTTTGCATCTCCACTAGGGATAAATTCCCAAAGTGCCTCCAGATCAGAGGACCCTCCCCATCCAGATGGGCATGCTCATCCATCCACTCATAATGCCAGCTAACTCAGACAGTTCACAAGCAACTCGAAGTGGAATTTCCTCCCCTACATCATTTTTTCATTCCAAAATTAGCTGGCCAACTCTGCTGTCATCAATCAGCCCAGGATGAAGTTGACTTGAGAATCATTCTCATCGCTTATTGAGAAAAGAGGAGCATAAGAGCGTAAACGAGGCAACTTTTCCAGACCGACCTGACAAGTACAAAGGCAGAAACACTCCAGTTTGCTTGTACCATGCTCTGCTCCCAAGCAGTTAAAATGAGCCATCAGAACAATCAGAACCAGGTGGGTTTAAATACAGCTTTCTTCAGATTATCTAGACACAGATCTACTGAAGCTCTGCTACCAGAACTGAGATTACAGTGACTGCTGTTTATGTGCCAGACATTTTTCCCACAGTATCTCATTTAATCCTCACAATATTGTGATGCCCATCTTCCCAATTAAAAAACCCGAAGCTCAGCAAAGCAGTAAAGCTTATTTGCCGAGCCAGTGCTCTCCAAAGTGGAATGTGCTCACTGCAGGAATGAGTTCACATGATGAAAAAAAATTAGAACACATTCATTTTATCTTAATTTTAAAAAGAGAAAAATTTAACTTCTCTAAGATTCCATTTGCAGAATGACACTGTCTCCTTCATCTAGCCCCTAGTCAGGCAGTCAGGCATGCTCCAAGGACAGGGAGCAGCCTGAGGAACAGCGGCACTCCTCACTCAACAAGGATGGCTGCCAGAGCCAGTGCCAGCTTTCATCTCCACGGAGCACCCTGCAGTCCTGTGAGGCTTCTCAGTAAAGCCTCTTTATGGCTATTACCCCTTTTAACTAAAATCACCCTCACTAAATGGATGACGGGCTTGAAAAAAAAAACGTGTGTAAAGAAAGTAGGGGTTGTAGACAATACTCAACACACAACCAAGTAAACAAGAAAATGCTGGAAGCTGCCACTTCAGCTCCTGGTGGGAGCTCTTCACCAGCCATGTTGGGAGCTGAACACAAGGATAAGCCAATCAGATCTGACGGGGAGATGACCAAAAAACTCTAAATTATCAAGACAGTTTGTAATATGGGTTTTCTTCCACCCCTGATATAGGTGTAACTTACTTAATGATAATATGGAACTATTGGGATTAGCAAGATATTTAAAACTATGTACCTGAACGATAAAGACAAATGTCTTTATTTTTCAACAATGTCGAAAGTCATACAATACTCAATCTTATGTTTTCCAAAAGTTCACTTAACTTAATAATAAATATTTAGGAATTTCTCTTGGGTTTTCTCAATCAGCTAGTACAGTAATATAAGCACATAATCTATAAATAAATGCATATGTGGAGTCAATTACTTTTTTAATGACATTATTTTTTAAACAAGACAACGCTTGGAACACTGACCTAAGATCCATTTTAGCACTTGGACATGAAAGCTCACAGCTTTTCTGATGGGGACAGAAAGTCGTGGTAAGTGGAGCAGCACCACACGAGACCTGCCTGGGAGAGAGGAGGGAGGACAGGAAGGCTGCTAAGGAGGAACCTGGTCAAGGGTCCAGCTTGACACTGAACTTAAACCCTGTGCATGCTGGGGGACTCAGAACCTCATCAACTTCCAGAACACAATCTTGCTTCTTCTTTCCTAAACAGCAAGTCTGGTTTTCTCCCTTCTGTATGTGACCTTCACCAAGGTAAAGCTGGAAGAGGACAAAGAAATCTGCTTCAAGAAGATGGTCACTAAGAAGTAAGCAGCTGCTGCCTGTTACTGCAAACTGGAGAGAAGTGCATCTAGTTTTGCTTCGATCTCTCTCTTTGCATGAGCCCAAGAATACACCTGAATTGATGTCTGCTCTGACTAAGGTTGGGAGTTAGGGATTGGGGACTCACAGATAAATAAAGCATAGCTACCTAATTTTCGAGTTTTCCCAATATCCTACTGAGCTGGTCTTTCCTGAGTTACCCTTTCTTTAACGCGCAGACACTTAAATAATCACATGCACTCTGGCTGCCTCCTATCACCTTCCTGGCTTGTCTTGTCCCAGGCCTCCCTGGCCCCTGGCATTGAGGCTTTTCCATACTGTGGAGGCTGCACTGTGTTTCTACCTCCCTGTGACCCTCTACATGCCTCCTGGGTATGGATCACCCCTAGTTCTATTGTGGTCCTCTATGAGCATCCATGACATGTAATAGGTGCTCAATAAAACTTTAATAAACTGACTCCCCAAGCTTGCATTTTATAACAGCAGATAGTTCTCTGCCCAATAAAGATGCTACTAAAATGCCAAGTGTCAATCACGTTTTTGCAAATTGAGTCAAATTCTTCAGCGCACTAAGGGAGTTTGCTATTTAAAGGATCCTGTGGTTAATTCTTTTGTAACATGAATAATCACTTCCTGCTTCACCTTTCCTGTCAAGATGAATTTTTACATATCAGGTTTCTCTAAGAGGAGGAAGCCTATGTATGGCTTTGTTAAGGGCTCATAAATCATGAGGCTATGTCTCTCCTACTCCCCACCACCGAAGGCTCGTCCCTGTGTCCCTTGAAAGCCTTTGAAAGGTCCAGGACTTTGCTGTCCACTACGGTATCACTCATCACATGTGGCTATCAAGTACTTGAAGTATGGTGAGCCTGAGTTGAGACGTACAGTAAAATATACAAGTTGCAAAGACTCGTTAGGAAAAAAAAAATGTAAAATATCTCGTTAATTTTTATATTGATTGCACGTTGAAATTACAACATTTTAGATATGCTGGGTTAAATAAATATATTATTCAAGTTAATTTCATTTCTTTTAACTTTATAAGAATATGGCTACTAGAACATGCAAAATTACTTATGTGGTTTGTGTTATATTGACAGAGATGGTTTAGGATAATATGTGGCGGACAGGAGATCAAGACCTTGGCGTTGCACAAACACACTGAAAATCTTCACAAGAGTCTATGAGAAAGTCTGCACCCCCAAAATCCATTTCCTTTCTTTCAGGAAGCTGTAGGTAGCTGTACCAAGGATAAAATATTACCTAAGGCTTTTTTTAATGGTACCCTTTGGGCGACTACCTCTGGGCATGAGTGCAAAATTAAAACATTAAGCTAAGCAGAATACATCAGAGGTATAATTAGGGCAGCAGTAAACAAAATCTCGTATTTAAAGACACCATAAATTACAAAATTTAAGAACATCTCCCTCTCAGAAAAATACTACCCTCTAGCTGCCTGCTGTGCCAAAAGCCAGCCTCCACAAGTCTGCTACATCTACTTCACTGCAAAACCCAAAGCCACAGTAAACCCATGTGTTCAAAGAGATAGAGCCAGGGCAGATAAGAGATCTGCTTCAAGAGGCAGGACATGTCAACGTCTCAGATCTCAGATCTCCGCATTCAAACTTGCTGGAATGTCTCCTCCCCCAAAAGATGAAATGTATGGTTTTTAACTGTCGGTTGGCTCCACCAGCTGCCAAGCACCTTCTCACAGCAAACTTCTCACGGTGGTGATTCGGAGGCCCCACTGGGTGACCCAGGGGATGGGGGCAGCCTCCCCACCTCCGTGTACAGAACTTCCTCTCCTACTGCTCAGCTCACCGTGCTGTGAGTTCTTGGTGGCTCACCCCGGTCAGACTGCAAGCTCCATCTGGGACAAGTCCTTGTTTTTTTTTTTCAGGATCCCACCTTTTTTGCTTAGCATCATGTCCAGTTCCATAAATATCTGAATATACCACAAAGTATGACGGAGAATGAAAGTTGCCAATTAATTGCCTCCATCCATATATACATATAGATGATGCTGCAAACCTCAGTGCAGTTTAAAGCTTTAAGAATTTCAGAAGTAGAAATGTCACAAACTTAAACTGCTTTTATACTTATTTCATTTTGTGAATTTTAAAGAATAAACTTCTAATGTTAATGTTTTGCTCCAGTCCTCTGATTGAAGAGAGCATGTAAATAAAATCAGGAGGAATTTTTTGTCAAAAAAGAGCACAATTGCTGATCATTAGAGATAGAACATTAATTATAATCTTGTTAAGTCCTTTTCTTGATTTTACAGATAAAACTGAGGCCTGGAAGGTTTTGCGATTGAGACTTATTAGAGACAGTGAGAGCTAATGACAGCATCAAGACTAGGACTAAGCTCCCTCGAATTACAGTCCAGGTGAGAGAAGGGAAAATCTAAAGTGAAAAGGAAGGAAAACTGAGACCAGTGAGATACAGACTTCCATGCCACTGGTTTGTTTTTTCTTTCGTAAATAGCAGAGTTTCCAGAACACCCAGAAAAAATTACACCAGCGAGGAACACATAAGAACCTATGTAAAAATCTAAAGGGACAAAAAACACATCAGCGGTTGCATAGGGCAGGGGATGGGAACAGGGACTGACTTCAGATGAATATGAGAGATCTTTAGGTGGTGATGGAAATGTTTTAAAATTAAATTCTGATAAGAGTTTCACAATGCTATAAGTTTACTAAAATCATTGAATTATATACTTAAAATGGGTAGAACTTTATACCACAATATAGCTTTTAAAAATACAAAGTCCGTGTGATATCTATTTTGGAATTTACGATTGTAGATATTCACTCATCTAGGTGGTTGACTGTTCTTGTGTCCCAGAGAAAGACCATTCCCCATTCAGGGAGGGGAAGCCAGTTGGGGAAATTTCCCCTCCCCCATGAGTACTGTCCATCACATTCCCTGCCCTGTTCCAGCACAGAACTCAATAACATCTCACAGCCGCAGACGTGAGAGACTGGAAATGTCTGCAGCAGATCCCCCTGCAGGGCTCCCAGGAGAGGCAGGGATCTCCAGGGCTGCCTGGTTGCCATCTTTCCCCAACCTGATCCTCCAGCTTTTCCTTCCACCCTATAAAGCATCCCATAGCCTTCTAGGAAATCCTCTTCCTTATTTAAGTTAAAGGAGAGTGGTTTCTGTTGCTTGCGACCAAAGAACCCTACTGGATACACTCATGCATCAACTTTTTTAAAAATAGACTCTTTCCTACACAAGTTGGCACAACACCCAGTTCTCACCATCTCATGCTTTTCTGGTAGTGTTAGAATTGAGAGTTTGGGGACCTGAACTTCCCATGTCAGGGTGCCAGGTGCTACGGGCAGCTCCAGTTAGACAAAGCTGGCCTTCACACCTTTAGTATCTTCATGAATATACCACTAAGGGCTAACAAGGGGGTCATTCCTCAGGCCTGAATCTGTTAAAAACAGAACATCAGCTTCCCCAACAGAAGACAGGCTCAGAACACAGACTCCAATGAATGAAAAGCCACTGGGCACAAACTCTCTCCCTGGGCAGGAGTCAGCAAACCGCTGGCAAGGGACAGCTTTCTGCACGGTTAAATGATGTCTGTCGCGAGCCCAGTAGCAGCTCCCAGAACTGGGCATCAGCAGGGAAAGGGGAGGAAAAGATAAATCAAGAAAGAAGAGAAAGAGCAAATCCAGCTGTGAAAGAGGAAAGAAGGCCTCAGACACCACCGAGGACGCTCCTGTCACACTGCTTTCTAGAACAGCCCAAGGAACCCAGGCCTCCCAGCCCATCTCTCCCCTCTCTTTACCCCTATCTAAGCATCTTTATGGAGGACATGAAGAAGCCTTCAGGCCTGGGAGTGAACTGCAGCTTAGACATTTACTAGTTGTGTGGCATGGGGCCAGATACCTTGCTTGAGTTCATTTTTCTTTTGTGCTTAAAATTGGGAGATGATCTGTCCAGTGGGTTGTAGCAAGGATGAGGGATGATGCCTGTAAACTATACACAGAAGCTGTTCCATAAATGACAGCCACTAGTCTTACAGGCCATTATCATGCTATGCTGTGAGGATTTCTCCACATTCCCTCCCTGTCCTCCACCTGGATGGGAGCCTTTAAAGCGCAGACCTGAGCACCCCTCCCCCTTGCCTCGTGTCTGGCACATAGTAGGTCTTCAGTAAATGTTGGTGATTGAGTGCATTTCCTGAGAAAGCATTACCCCCAAACCATAGCTTATCATTCAGCACAATGAAATGTAGTTACAAATGTGAGCCCAGTCGTCTGAGTTGAAGGCTAGAGAAAGTCTAAGATCCCATAACCAGTTAGTAACAAAACAAGTATGGCCCACTGGTCCAAGCCTCTCAAGTGTTACTGTGATCGGCCTTCATTCCATTCCCACCTGTGCTATGACAACTGTCCCTGACAGCAGAGGAGCACTCGATCAAAGATGAGGACATGATGCAGGGCCACAGTAGAGTTGCCCTGCTCCCTCAACGGGGAAGTGCTTCACAAAGCCTGGGAACTGAGTCCCTCACAGTCTGCATTTAGAAGCCTTTGCCTCACCAGGGCCTCTCCCAAGGAGCCAGGAACAATGAGTTATTAAACACTTCCCGCCTAAAATTAACCCTTGCAACCCTCATGCACAGCTCTTCTAAGAACATGAATTAGATAGACTAGATAAAAAATAACTTGGCCAGAGAAAGATTTTTTAAATGAAAAAGAAAGCTCAGAGAAAGTGTGCATATGATTTTGCAGGAAAAAAAAAAACCCCTAGCAAAGAAAAAAGACAATTGGTTATAGTTGGCTAAAGCTGTACAGAGAATGGTCTTATACAATAAACATGGAGGGAAAAGAAACTGCAGCTTAGAAAACTAATTTAATAAAAAGTCAGTTAAGTCAACAGTTTAGTCACTTAAAAAAATAACGTTTTTCAAGTAGAGGAAAGGACATGAATGTTGATTTATATAAATATTCGACAGTTTTAAGTAATAAAATGGCTTGAGGATAAGTAGAGATGGTATTTTTTTCATGACTTTATAATGATAGCCTAGGTGTCAGACTCAAAAGAGACCCAAAGATAGATGCCTGATTAGAAGATGATCCCTATATTTCTCAATGAGAAGATCCAAAAACGTTTTGGGCCAACTAAACTTTAAAAGACAGGATGAAACAGTCAAATGTCTGCTATGTGTCAGTTCAGAGATTACGTAAAATAAAATTAGAAAACACTGTCTCCTGCCACACCTTGATGTCATGAACCAATTTTATTCGACAGACACTGCATGGATGTGTGAAACACATTTGATTATGGATAAGGTACCTAAAAGGTTTGCTTAAACGACTTTATACAAAATTAATTCACAGAGCCCTACAGTACAAGATACTTTGTGAGGACTGTAACAGAACTCAACTCTGGCTTTTCTCAAGGATAGTATGGGGTGGGGATGGAGAACTGGCTTTATCGTGGGACGTGTGTGAAAGAAAGGCAAAAGCCTTGCTGCTGCTTTGAGTGTAGCTAACCTGAATCAGCTGCGAGAGGCAAGAATACTTAGAAGAGTGAGGAACCAGGTCAAAAGGAGGGAAGTGAAGAACAACTCCACAGAAAACCATGGTCAGTCTGCCCAGTGGAGGTTGGGGGTGAAGGCTAAGTCACTGCATGGCCTTCTGTTAATAAGAATTACACTGTCTGGTATAAGAGAAAGTAGACAGAGAGGTGGACAGGAAACCACAGTGAGCCTTCACTGCCTTCCCTGGCAGATTTAGAGTCCCCGCTCAGGCTTCATTTATACCCCTAGGCATAAAAATCTGGCCAAAGCATAAGTCCCTGGAAGAAAGAAGGGGAGGTTAAAACCGAAGCTTGTGCGCCGCCCAAAAGAAAAAGTCGCATTATCCAAAGCATCTTCCTCCCTCATGTGTGCTGAGCTGACTGCTTGGCCTCATCAGGCACTCAAGCAATGCTTGTTGCCGAGTGGGGAGAAACTTGCAAGGAAGACTTTGACAAAAAGCTGAGAATTCAAGACAGAATCTGAGACAAATGCACAGTGCTGAAAGCAGAAGATAACAGCAAAGCCACGGCTCTTCAAAGCAGTCTAGAATTTCAGACTGTCATAAACATAACTACTTTAAGCTCCCCAACATCCAATCTGGAGGTAACACTGCAACGCCATCACATATAGTTTATCAGGGATGGTGCATTTGATGGTTTCATCATCAGTTTCATGTATGATGTTACGCAGTAATTGGGAGTCTGTCAACATTACAACCACCAGCGCTTTGCAAGTCTTTGGAGTTGGCATTTTAAATAGTTGAACAACAATGTGAACTAAAAGTTGCTAGTTGAATATCGACTTCAGAATACTTTCTTAAGCAACTATCGCAGTATCAGAAAACCACTTAGTATGTATTCATACAAACACAAAACAGAAGTGAAGTGAAAAGCAAATATTTTCCTTTTTTTTGATGGCTACAAGTTAAAGTCGAACAAAGAAAATAATATCTAAATAAACCGGACTGGGGCTTAAAATTTTTGAAACCTTTTCCAAAACTGAAACATGAGGTTAAACATGAGGTCAATAAAAATAAAACTAAAAGGATCGACAGCCCCACCTTAAAAGACTTCCAGAAGGATGATCTCGGATGTGTAATTTTTTTCAGAAGTAATTACATTTAGTCTCAAAACCATTTTTTCACTAAAAAAAAAAAAAGAAGAAGAAGAAGCCAGGTAGCCCTGGAGAAATGGCTGCTTCTAGGACTGGGGGAGGGAAGATGACAAGCTTGAAACATCTTGTCAAAAACAAGAAACATCTTGTCTAAGCAAGGAAGCCATCAAAGACTAATTACAGTCATGTCAAAAGAGTTCAGAAATAAATGAGAAAAGGCTCCCACTGGCCGCAAATGGGACAATGTATGAGTAAGAATAACTGCAACAGATTAAAACATCAAATAGGTTTAATTTCTCAAATCAATATGCTATGTGATCTAAGTTTCACAGTGCCCTTTTTTAAAAAATCAGTGGTCATCTTTAGACTCATAGTTCATAAAAATGTAAATTAAGAGAAAGAATCAAATATCTGTCCTGCATTCCCCATATAGATTCAGGATTACCAATAGTTAATGTGGAAAATTTTCTCTTTATAGAAGTATTCTGGCTAATAAATGAAGAAGGAATGAGAGAATTAGACAATCAACATTTTGCAACCTCTAATGTAATCAAGGACCTGGGCAATGGTCTCTAACGGCTGCTAACATTACAAAAATAGAGACAACCAGACTTCAAGAGCCTCATATCAGAGGTATGTGCCACTCCTGTAAAGCATTCTTGCCAAAGAACTAAACCTGAGCGGGATCAAGTCTCTGAGTTTGCTGCTGGTTTACAAGTGTTCAAGAGTATGTTAGACGGTGCCCTAAGGTGCAGTCAGCAAAACAGAGACTGCAGGCAACTCCGCCAGCAAATGATTTAGTTTCTTCAACCAAAAGAAAAATTGCAAAGGAAAAAGAAAAGAAATGAGGGAACCTAGATTAAAAGAGACTCAGAGACAACCATTCAATTACAACGTATGGACCTTCCAAATCTAAATTTGAACGAATGCCTTTTAAAATATTTTAACTATATGTAATAATTGGATGTTTGACCAAGATGTCTGATAAGAAAACGCTTAGTTGTTGTAGATGTAAAAAATAATATTGTGATTATGGTTTTGAAAAGAGTGCTTATCTTTAAGAAATACGTGCTGAAACACTTCCGGATTGTTTAAATGCTCTCCACATGTGCAAGTAGAAGAATAATGTTCTACACTGAACCTAAAAGACGAACAGAAAAATCTTAATGCTAGCGTAACTTGAGCTGGCGCAACGAGGAGTTTCACAAGTGATTCAGCTAACCATGTTATGCACAGCAATGCACCTGAAAAGGAAGATGGGTTTTTTTAAGGCAATAAGATATTAAAAGCGTGTGTGTGTGTGTGTGTGTGTGTGTGTGTGTGTGTGTGTGTGTTTCGACACTTGAATTCATTATTAAAGGCACTACCAACATTTTTAAATAAAGAATTGATCCAAAAGTATTTTTCCTTTTTATTGCTACAGTTTATTCTCTGTGAATAATTATAAAATATACCTCAAGTAACCAAAATTGTGATTATCTCCCTACAAGACATGCATTATAAAAGAAACCCTCAGGCAACTGGGCCTTCAACTGTGTTTACTTTGGAGGTTGTGCAATGTCTAATCCTAATTCCTTTGTTAAATTATACTTTTAGCTGCTTTAAAAATGTAATAAACAAGCACAATCCAAAGTGTGTTTTCCACTACATATCTATAAACATGGACCTTGGAACAGAGCTGCAAGGCCATTCTGGGAACATTCTGAAGCTGGATTTTTTTTTTTTTGGTTGTTTTGTATGAGTGTGAGGAGTGAGGATATAACTTTCTTTTTATCTGTCATGTTTTATGTCTTTTTTTTAGCTTTAGTGAGATATAACTGACATACGACATTGTGTAAATTTGAGGTATACGACGTTATGATTTGATACACGTATATTGCAATATGATTACCACAAGAACGTTAGGTAACACAGCCTTCACCTCACACAATCACCATTTTGTTGAGGTGGCGATAATGGTGAGAACATGCAAGATCTACTCTCTTAGCAACTTTCAAGTATACATTACGGTGTTGTTACCTACAGTCGCCGAGA
The DNA here is from genome assembly GCF_000151845.1 of Pteropus vampyrus. NCBI lineage: Eukaryota > Metazoa > Chordata > Mammalia > Chiroptera > Pteropodidae > Pteropus > Pteropus vampyrus. Next base: position 7,896,404 of record NW_011888862.1, read on the forward strand.
TCTCCCAGAACTTATTCATCTTATTACTGGAAATTTGTACTCTGACCAACAATTCTCCATTTTCCCTACCCCACCCCCAGGCCCTGACAACCACCAGTCAACTATTTGTATGAGTTTGGCTTTTTCAAATTCCACAAAGTGATATCATACAGTATTTGTCTTTCTGTCTACCTTATTTCATTTAGCATAATGCCCTCAAAGTTCATCCACGGGTGTTGCAAATGGCAGGATTTCCTTCTTTTTATGGCTGAATAATATCTCACTGTATATACATATCACATTTCTTTTATCCATTCATCCGCAAATGGATATATAAGCCATTTCCATGTGCTGGTTATTGTGAACAGTGCTGCAATGAATAGGGGGATGCAGATATCACTTTGAGATAATAATTTCATTTTCTTCAGATACAGATCCAGAACTGGGATTGTTGGGTCATATGGTAATTCTATTTTTAATTTTTTGAGAAACCTCCATACTGTTTTCCATAGCGGTTACATGAATTTAGTTCTGATTTGGGGTTTCTTGAGATGAGTTTTATACAAGGCAGGCTGTGGTTTTGGTTGTTTAGGTGTAAAAGTGATATGACTATGGTTTTTAACAGAGCCTCATCTTTAAGAAATGCTTGCTCAAACCTAGTAGATCACCTGCCTAGCCCTCAGCGGCCCAATCTAAGAACTGGCTAGCCCCTCGTTTGGCATGGCAAGCTTCCATAGGCATCTCTGCCTGTACTTCACTGGTACTCCCTAGAGCCTCACTGCTCAGAAGCAGGCCCTAGCCTCACCTAGACCTACTGAATCAGAAGCTGCAGTTTAATAAGACCCCCAGGAGACTGACACACACAGTGTCATTTGAGAAGCGCTAGTCTGTATCATGTGGGTTCCTCGCACAGGTGTCAGAATTGCCTACGATGCCTTCCCTACCTCTCTCCCTTTGCCTGGTCCACATCAGAATGAAGGGGGAAGGGTCATATCTAGGTTGAAGACGGTCCCCCAAGTGACTCTCTACACTTCCGCCACTCTCCTAAACCCCATTTTAGGAAGGAGGAATATAAGTCTGCATTGAACAACAGAGTAACAGGGTGCTTTCAGGTCTGCAGAAGTACCACCAGGAAAGCAGGTCCATGTTAACACGGGGAAGATCACCCTTCCTCATCATTCACTGGGAGGAGATTCATTTCCTCCTCACTTTAAATAAAATAAACAAATCCAGAGACTCAACCAGTCCCTGTCCATGAAAGGAGATGCAATTCCAAGTCCTTGTCACAGATCTAACCACAGCAGATTGCTGCCTGCCTCACCCACTAGAGTGAAAGCTACAAGAGGGCAGGGAGCACATCTGCTCTGTTCTCCCCTGTACATCCAGCACTGCCCTAATGTCTAGCATATAGTAGGAATATAATAAATATTTGCTGAATGAAAATATACTCTTAATTTTTAGGTTCCAGCTGTCTTTATCCCTATCAAATCATTTAACTGTAACAACCACTCTGTAGCAGATTGTATTTTCCAAGATGGCTGTAGCTACCTCTCCCATCCCTCATGTTCTTCCAGAATATGACCCCAGCCATCCACAGGGGCAATCTAATCTCCCTCCCCGGGCTTTTGAATTTGGGCTGGCTGTGAGCACTGTCACCAGGAGAGTGCAGGGAAATGATGCTCGTGTGACTTCTGAGGCTGGGTAACAAGAAGCTAACATGCAGTTTCCAACCGACTTGCTGGAATATCCCGAAGACCATCATGCTACGAGGAAGCCAAGTCATACTGAGGGCCTACACATCAGCACTCCAGTGGGCCACCCAGTTGCTGAGTCATCCCAGCCCACCACGTGAGTGTCAGAGCCTTTAGCTCCCCTGTTGTTGAGTCACTCCCGGCCTTCAAGTCTTTCTAGCTAAGGCCCCAGACATTGTGGAGCTGAGACATGCCATCTCCACCATATCTTGTCCAAATTTTGACCCACAAAATCCATGAGCATAATGACTGCTTGAAGGTGCTAAGTTTGAAGTAATACATCACACAGCAATCGTAACTGGCACACACTTTATGAGGTGTCTATTGCTGCTTCCAGTTTAGGAAGAATCTGGTTCCCAGAGAGGCCAGATAACTTGTCCAAGGGTAGGGAGCTGATCTCCCAGCCGCCAGCCAGTCTGAATTCAAAACCTATCTTCTTGCCCTGTTTCTGCTCATATTTTTTCAATCAGTGAAGATTCTCTGAGATGTTAAGCTCCAGATACTGTGGCTGCACAGTTAAAAATGTGAAGAACCAAAGTACACACACGAATACAGGTAGTATGCTCAAATACGAAACCAGGCCAAATTAGGCTTGCCTGTCCTTATAAATTCTTAGCTGATATCTTCTCAGGCAGAATCACTCTTTGATCTAGTATCTATTGAGGGTCTCGGGGAACAGGGGCTCCAGGCTGAACAACAGAAATATGAGTCAGGGACCCATCACGGGAGAGAAGTCAGGAAAGGATGAAAAGAGAAGGAAGGATATTTTTTTCTCTGACATTAGGTGAAAAGAGGATAAAAGGGGATAAATGTTCCAATAGCAATATAAAGGCTCAAGGAAGAGAATGCAAAAGACAGGCAACACCTTCTCTGACACAGGCACTGGAGTCATCTGTTGTTGGGGGTCAGAAGTGAGAAAAACATCTGAGGAGCTTGAGAAACAGTCTAGAAGAAGCTCAGTACAAAATGCACTATGGAATTTTCTTTTTCGGGGTGTGTGTGTGTGTGTGTGTGTGTGTGTGTGTGTGTGTGTACAAAGGCATGGGTGAGAGGTAAATAGAAGCACTGACGGTTGGCTGCAAAGACCCAGGAGAATGGGCAACAGCCGCTTGGCCCATCCTCACCACCCCTCCAGAGCCCGCAGCAGGACCGGAGACAAGCACCACATGGGCATCCCAGGGCTGTGCCTAGGTAGGAGAGAAAGGATTCAGAGCTGAGCTCAGTGGCCTCCAGCAAATGATCTAGGGAGAATGGGAGCTCAGTGCCTACCAGGTGCCAAGACAGCAGAATATAGCCTGGCGGAGATATGGAACAGGGGAGATGGTAGAGGGTGGAAAGGTTATGATGACCAACCAACTGCATAGGCCTGGGGACTCAGAGGGTGGAAGCACACCCTAACATGTGCATGGACCTTTGCAGACCCAGAAAAAACAGCAGACAGTACAGAAGCTGGAAAGGAAAGGAAGAAACGAAGAAGTGGCCAAGGATAGGTGAGGGGGTCTTCTCCTTCCTTCTCCCCTCCCAATATCGCTCATCTACACATTCCTTTTCATAATTTCCTTCTCAAAAGACTCTCCAGAACATTGCCACCATGGACCAGGAGATTGCCTATCCATACACGTCTCCTGGTATTAGCAGCCTTCAGCGGATCTCAAGGTTAAACCTCTGTTGGAAATGACGGCTATTTCTTGAAACACACCTAGAACTAGCACTACATGAAAAAAAAATAAGCTGAATTTACTAGTCCACAAGGGGGATGTGCCTCAATGAATGCTAACATCCCCTTGGAGGTCAACCACATAATAGGCCAGGAATCAATATTTATTGCGTAAATTAATGTTGCCTTTGAAAGAAAGCACACGTTTGGGGAAAGTTCCCATTCTTGATCCTGGAACTCAAAGGCCATCATGACCTGGCACAGATTTGACAATGACTTCACTTGCGTTTATACCCAAGCCCCAGCCCCAGTTCCGGCTGGATAGTCCTGGTCTACACCACCCGACACACCCTTCCCCCAGAGGACACCATGTATGTTCCAAATCTAGTTCCCTATTCCTCACATTAGAAAATGCCCTCCATCTTCATGGCTTGAGATCAACTTAAAACCCTGTCACAGGCCATCCACCGCTATATTCGCAGACATACTAACTACAGTGTTAATGGATCAAATCACTTCTAATTATTATTTATACACTGCCTTGTAACATCTTTTGAATCATTGCCTTTGACCATAAGTTGATAAACTTTTTCTTCAAGGGCCAGACAGGAAATACTTTCAGCTTTGTGGGCCTTATGTTCTGTTGCAACTACTCTTCCATTATAACGAGAAAGCAGCCATGGACAACAAGAAAATTAGTGAATATGGCTGTGTTCCAATAAAACTTTATTTACAAAAAATAATCAGGTCAGATTTGACCTGTAGCCCATAGTTTGCCAACCTCTGTCTTTGTTATTTGAACTCTTATTATCTCTTAAATTGTATGTCTAACCATTCTAAGACAGATTTAGGTTGCTTAAATGAAGGGACCAGGTATATGTTTTCATTTATTCTTAGCCCCTACCTGGCATAGTACTACACAAACAAGGAATGTATAAATTTTTTGAATAAGCATTTAAGTAATGTGCCACATATCATAACTGGCATTAAAGTGGAGTCATTTAGGTGTGTACACTGATGGCGCAAACATTAATTTCTAACAACTACTAACTTAATTGAATTGTGTGCCATAAAGTTTTGTTTTTTTTTTAACTTTCCTGGTCTGCTCTTTCACCACGTTTTTTTCTTCTAATCGTTTCCACAGATGGCCTAATACATTCATTCCACCAGCTACTTAACAGACTAGCACATTCCACAAGCTATTTGACATTAATAGCAGGACTTAAGCTCTGTGCAGATAGAAGTGCCCACTTCAGCATTCACAGTTTTCCCCATCTCATCATGGGAGCATGGAAAGAGAAAGGTTTGCACAGGTAAAAGGGAAGCTCTCGGAAAAAAGGAGATGAAATCTATTACCACTATTCCCTTGCAAATGCAAACAAGAAATAATTACCTATAACCAAAATAAAGCTAACTTCACCATGGGTTACAGACAGTTCTGTCAGATGCTTCTAGCTTACTTCTAAATCGATAACTGCAACAGAGAGAAAAGAAAGTACATATCTTCTGAAGAATTTCAACTATGCAATAAACTACAACACCCCTCAAAACCCTGCTTTTAAATATGTTAAAGTAGATCCAATATAAGGAGCTAAAAAGTAACTATTATGTTCTTTCAGAATGAAACAAAAAATAAGTCCCAGAAAGCCTGAGACTTCACTTCTTGTCAGTAGTGACCTTTAATGCCGATAGAGTCCCCATTTCCTTTTACTACCTCAAATGGCAGCAAGAGCAACACATGTCCTTGTCGCCCAAGTCACCCTGCACATGCTTAGAGATTCAAATAGCTGTAAAGGTCTGTTAGGAAAAAGAACACTCTTCCACCCTACCTCTAGTTCCCTTCCCCAGAAGCAACAACTTTTACTTCTTTTAGTTGATCGTTTGGTATTTGCTTCCAAGTCTCTAAATAAGATGCCAACATCACTATGCCTTGATGTCTTCACTCTCAGACATTATTTGCTGCTTTCCCAGCATGGAAGCCGAAGTCTTTGCTCTCCTAGCTTACCGTCCCCTACACACCTCCCACCCTCCCCCACCCCCTAGATAGGTAGATCAGCATTTTGATTGGATAGGTGTTCAATGTCTTTTGGGATTGAATTGTATGCCCCCAAAATTCATAGGTCCTAGCCCCCAATACCTCAGAATGTGACCTTATTTGGAAATAGGATCATTACAGATGTAATCAGTTAAGATAAGATCTTTAGGGTGGGCACTAACCCAGTATGACTAGAGTGCTTATATAAAGAAGTTTAGACACAGAGACACACATAGAAGAAAGCAGATGTGAAGAGACGAAGGGCAAAGATGGCCATCTACAAGACAAGGAGAAAGGCCTGGAACAGATTTTTCCCTCATAGACCTCTAAAGGAACCAATCCTGCTGACATTCTGATTTTGGACTTCTGCAGAGAATTGTGAATGAATATATTGGTGCTGTTTAAGCCCACCCAGTCTGTGGTACTTTGTTCTGACAGCCCCAGCAAACTAATACACATGGTTACATCATCAGGACTACACAAACATTACTGAAAGCCTAGCCACCTGGTACACTAAGATTATGTGTGTTTCTTTTCTATCACATTTTTTCCCCTGGAGCTAATACTAGTCTTGTTTGTTCCTTTGTTTAGTTTTCATTTGCTTACAGAAAACTTCGGTAAAAAACTAATTCAACTCCAAACACTTTCTCCTTTGTCTACATCACCTCTCGAGAGGTCTAGATACATTCATGTCATCCTCCGTCAAAGCCTTCTGACCTGGGGTGCAGTGAAATTTAGGGTGCACTAACCATGTAGCAAGGTAGATCAGCATTTTGTACCAAGGGATCTGGCCTTGGTACAAGCTCAAGAGACTGCATTATGTGGAAGCATGAGAAGTGACTGGAGGTTTGGGAGCAGAGGGGAAATGCAACCATAAACGTGGAATTCTCTGAAGACACCTTTGGCAGGTGGACACACAGGCAGAGGCAGCAGGTGCCAGAGAGACAGAGTTGGACAGAAAAGCAAGAAAGGGAATGAGAACCAGAGCTGAGGCAGGTTCCCCAGTCCTGAGGCAGGATACTTGATTAAGGGACATTCCTAGGATTAAAAAAAAAAAAAAATGTGTCCATAAACAAATGGCATTCTAGGACATGCAAGTACAAGTAAAAATGTCCCTTTTTTTAAAGATAAAATGACACCTTCCTCCATACCAATATCAAACTTCTCTGAATTCTAACTTTGCAATTATAGTAAATTTCTTTCCAAAAATAAAATAACAGGAGGGGAACTGCTTTCTAGATAATCTGAAATAAAGAGATAAAGGCCAGAAAAATAAGAGAATCACAGGGCTAAAAGAAAATAATATAGTCCAGACCTCACTTCAAAAAAAATCATCTCTAAGGATGCAGACTTTACTCCACAGCTTTTCTCGGTCGAGAGCAAAGTTCTCAATGACGTCTTAGGGATTCTATCATCACATTCTATCACATTCCACATAGATTGTGGCAGCTCCCAAGAATTCATGCAGTAAAACAAAAAGACATGAATAATTAGGATCAGGAAAAATACAGCTGAATGGTCAAAAGCCAGGGAAAGTTAAGGCATCAGTGTGGTGTATGGCGTATGTCCACCATATAGAGACTGCTTGGTCAAGCCAATTTGGCTTTAAATTTCCTGACAGCCAAACCAAGAAAGGAAATAGGATCAATTACACAGTTTACATTTTTTCATGAATGGAGGAAGGAATAGAAAAAGAAAAAAAGAAAAACTAACTAGCAGAAAGAACTTTGCATGAGAGGCTTCATGTAGCACTGTGTTTTCAAGTCGAGGGCAAGCCAGGTTACAATAAGCTTAAAAAAAAGAAAGGAACAAATTTCAATAAAAAAATATCAGAGTAAAAAATATATCAGCGTATATCTCATGTAGTAAAGGTAAATGTTTTCTGTGAAATGAGCATTTCGATCATAACTAAGGAAAAGTGTGTGCACCAGGTCACAATAGAAGATCAATTTCTTACTAGGAGATATGGTCACAAAAATTTGAAAAAGAGCAAGAGGAGATAATAAGTGGATTTAATTTCCAACCGGGCCCCTGCCTATTCTTTCCTGGCTCCAGGTGGTGAGGAATGAACTGCCCTTGCTGCACCGCATTATGGTCCCGACCCATTCGCCAGCTCTTCTCCTCAGTCTTTGACTCTGTCCAGGAGTCTGGCTTTGCACCGTCTAGGCCATCCTCCCATGGTAGCGCCTTTGGGCAAGTCTGGCAGCGTGGGCTCCCTCTCTCCTCCTGGCCCCTCAAACTTCTGATCCATCTCTTAATCGTCGTGCCATCTCAGTTCCCCATCCCACCCCAATCTCTCCCTTCTGTGGAAGCCTTAGTTGGGGGTGGGAGAAGCAGAATAGTACCTTTTCCTGCCAGCTCGACTATCTTCTCGAGTTTCTCCATGTTCCTTTTGAAAATGTGAACCAATTACTTATACAGGCATATCTCATTTTATTGTGTTTAGCATTTTGTAGATATTGCATTTTCGTGTTTTGTTTTTTAATACAAATTGAAAGTTTGTGGCAACCCTGCATCAAGCAATTTCACCGGTGCCATTTTTCCAACAGCACTTTGTGTCTCTGTGTAACATTTTGGTAATTCTCACAAAATTTCAAACTTTTCCATTATTATTATATTTGTTATGGGGATCAATGATCTTTGATGTTACTACTGTAATGATGTGAGTGTGCCACAAACCACACCCAAATAAGACAGAAAACTTAATACATGTTGTGTGTGTTCTGACTGCTCCACAGACTGGCCATTCCCCTCATCTCTCTCCCTCTCCTCGGGCCTTCCCAGTCCCTGAGATACAACAATATTAAAACCCCACAATGGCCTCTAAGTGTTCAAGTGAAAGGAAGAGTTGCTTGTCTCTTGCTTTAAATCAAAAGCTAGAAATGATTAAGCTTAATGAGGAAGGCATATCGAAAGCCGAGATAGGATGAAAGCTAGGCCTCTTGCACCAGTTAGCCAAGCTGTAAATGCAAAGGAGAAGCTCTTGATAGAATGTAAAAGTGCTACTCCGGTGAACACATGAATAAAAAAGGAACAGCCTTACTGCTGATAAAGTTTTAGTGGTCTGGATAGAAGATCAAACTGGCCACAAATTCTCTTAAGCGAAAGCCTAATCCAGAGCAATTCGATTCTATGAAGGCTAAGAGAGGTAAGGAAGCTGCAGAAGGAAAGTTTGAAGCTAGCAGAGGTTGGTTCATGAGGTTTGAGGAAAGAAACCACCTCTATAACATAAAAGTGCAAGGTGAAGCAGCAAGCGCTGACACAGAAACTGCAGCAAGTTATCCAGAAGATCTAGCTACGATGATTCATGAAGGTAGCTACACTGAACAACGGAATTTCAATGTAAATGAAACAGCCTGATATTGGAAGAAGATATCACCTAGGGCTTTCATAGCTAAAGAGGCGAAGTCAATGCCTGCCTTCAAAGCTTCAGAAGACAGGCTGACTCTCTTGTTAGGGGCTAATGCAGCTGGTGACTTCAAGGTGAAGTCAATGCTCGTTTACCATTCCGAAAATCTTTGGGCCTTCAAGTCATATGCTAAATCTACTCTGCCTTTGCTCTATAAATAAAACAACAAAGTTTGGACGATAGCACATCTGTTTACAATATGCCTCTGATGGATCTGAGCAAAGTAAATTGAAACATTCTAGAAAGGATTCACTATTCTAGATGCCATTAAAAACATTTGTGATTCATGGCAAGAGGTCAAAATATCAACATGAACAGGAGTTTGGAAGAAGTTGATTCCAACCCTCATGGATGACTTCGAGGTGTTCAAGATTTCAGTGGAGGAAGTAACTGCAGATGTGGTGGAAATAGCAAGAGAACTAGAAGTAGAAGTGGAACCTGAAGATGTGACTGAACTGCTGCGATCTCGTGATAAAACTAACGAATGTGGAGTTGCTTCTTATGGATGAGCAAAGAAAGTGGTTTCTTGAGATGGAATCTACTCTTGGTGAAGATGCCGTGAAGATTATTGAAATGACAACAAATGATTTAGAATATTACATAAACTTAGTTGTGAAAGAAGTTCTACTATGGGTAAAAGGCTATCAAATGTCATCGCATGCCACAGAGAAATCATTCATGAAAGAGTCGGTTGACATGGCAAACTTCATTATTGTCTTATTTTAAAAAATTGCCACAGTCACCCCGAATCTTCAGCAACCACCACCCTAATCAGTCAGCAGCCATTAACACTGAAGTAAGACCCTCCACCAGCGAAAAGATTATGACTTCCTGAAGGCTCAGGTGATGATTAACATTTTTTAGCAACAAAGTATTTTTAAATTAAGGTATATACCTTGTTTTTTAGACATAATACTATTGCACACTTAATGGACTATAGTGTAAATATAACTTTTATATGCACTGGGAAACCCAAAAAAACCTCATGTGATTAGCTTCATTGCAATATTCACTTCACTGTGGTGGTCTAGAACGGAACCCTCGATATCTCTGAGGTATGCCTGTACATCTATGTTCATAGCAGCACTATTCCCAATAGCCAAAAGGTGTGAGCAACCCAAGTTTCCAGGTGAGTGGATAAACAAAATGTGGTATATCCATACAATGGAATATTATTCAGCCTTTAAAAGGAATGAAATTCTGATACATGCTATGATATGGATGAACCTTTAAGATATTACGTTAAGTAAAAGAAGTCAGTTACAAAAAGACAAATGTTATATGATTCCACTTATATGAGGTACCCAGAACAGGCAAGATCAAAGACAGAAAGTAGAATAGAGGTTATCAAGGGCTGGGGAAGAAGGGGTAATGGAGAGTAACTAATTAATGAGTATAAAGTTTCTGTTTGGGCTGGTGAAAAAGTTCTGGGAATAGACAGTGGTGATGCTTGCACAACATTGGGAATGCACTTGATGCCAGTGAATTGTACACTTAAAATAGTCAAAATAGTAAATTTTATGTTATATACATTTTACCACCATAAAAAATGTATGACCTTAGTTCATTCATGAGAAAACCCAATCTGAGGGACAGTCAACAAAATACTGATCGATGCTCTTCCAAAATATCAGGATCATGAAAGACAAGAAAAGATTGAGGAAATGTCACCGATTTCAGGAGACAAGGGAGAAATAATGTAATGTGGCATCCTAGATATGATTCTACAACAACAAAAAAAAGGAAATTAGTGGGAAAACTGATGAAGTAAAATAAAATCTTTAGTAACCATATTACACCAATGTTGATTTCATGGTTCTGATAACAGTACTATTATTATATAAGATGTGAACACTAGGGAAAGCTGAGTGAGGGATAGATGAAAACTATCTATACTAAAAAAAAAAAACTATCTATATTATTTTTTCATCTTTCCCTTAAGTCTAAAAGAAAAATTAAAAGTTTTAAAATTTTAAAAATCAATCCACCCTTAAAAAATAGATAATGTAATATACAGACTTATAGCCGTTAATCCTTACCCTGAAGGTACTCAGTTCACATTTGAAGTACCAAAATCAGAAACGCTCCAGGGATGGTGGGTCAGAATTTGAAAGACTAATCAGAGTCCTTCTGCCCAAGACTGGTCAATTAGCATAATGGAAATGAGCAATGGCTCGCTGCTCTCTGCACTGGGTAAAAATATCATGCTGGCATCTTGACCCTAGTAAGAACCACAAAGAAGAATCTAGGCAGACCAGTAGTCTATCCCATTTAAAGAAAGGGCCCTGGACTCTGTCAGGGCCCATGGTGGACCACTAAAGGAGGACCTTGTCCCCTCCCTGGGGGCTAGCTGAATGCTGCCACTGGAACACTATCACGTCTGCCTTGAATGCCTCTCACTTTGCCAAGCTTAAAGAGCAGACTGAGGGCTCTTTCTATGCCTGCTTGCTAACAAGTGTCTGAACGAGTGGCCAACTGATCTGAGACTTGCTTTCCCCATAAAATTCCTCCCAGTCATGGGACTGTGGGAAAGGACACACAGGGCTCCCATCATTGTTTCCCAAAAGACTCTGACAGTTCTTCAAAGGTCAAACCAGTTTAGGTCAGCTCACAACAGATCATTTAAGATTCCTGACAACACGTTTATGGCTCTGGGAGCATGTGCCAGACCAGTCTACACTCTCTAGAGCAGAGCCCTCCTGGGACAAGGTCTCGAGCTGGGCTGCTACTCTCTCCAGAAAGAGCCGTTTGGACAGTGACATGCTCCCCTGGGACACCAAGTGTCCACACTGAACCCCTGGGGCTCGTAGGGACTGGAGGATACTGAATGTCCAAAACATAACCAAACTAATTTATTTAGCCCAGAGGCTCCAAGTTGACTCAACAGTGGAATCAATCACAAAGCACACAACAACAACAACAACAACAACAAAAGCCCAGGCTTTTATTTTCTTTAGTGCCAGAGGTAATCAACCCCATCTTCTATTTTTTTCCTCCCAAGGGGCAGACTTGTCTGTCATTTCCTGTCCTTGTCCCCCTGCTTCCTCATTCCTCTCTTGCTGGTCAGCCCAGCTGTTACCAGCCATCCTGACTCCCTGCTCTTTTTCAAGCCCCCAGTCCACTCCATCAGGTCTCAGCAGCCCTGGAGGGTAGCCCTAGGTGAGAGTCCCAGTTGGGATCATCAAAATTCCAAGATGGTCCTACAGAGAAACAAGGTATCTGACAAACTTCATGGCCCACTGGGCTGAAAGAAACCTTCTCGACTTCCTCAAACTCTGCAACGATGGAAGCTGTTTTCCACACAGGCTGCCACCAGAATGACCGCCCTTTGGCCCTACCTGATGTGATGCCCACATCTTAATTCCTGGAAGTAAGGGTTCTAATCAGCTGACCTTAAAATGGGGAGAATAGCCTGAATTACCCAGGAGAACCTAATATAATCCCAAGGATTCTTAAAAGTCTAAGTTGGGTGCAAAGAGAAGGTCACAGTGATGCTATATGAGGACAAGACCCACTGTTGCAGACGTTGAAGATGGAGGAAGGGGGCCATGAGCAAGGAATATGGGCAGTCTTCGATGCTGGAAAAGGCGAAAGAACGAAAATTTCCCTAGAGTTTCGAGAAAGGAACGCAGCCTTGATGACATGTTGACTTTAGCTTATGGAGACCCACATCAGACTTGTGACCTACAGAACAGTAAAACAACAAATGTGTTTTGTTTTGAGCCTAAATTTGAGGCGATTTGTTATGGCAGAAATAGGAAGGGAATACACCTGGTTATCAAATGCCATAGTAGCTTATTTTAGGCCTAATGAATAAGTGAGTCTTACTTAAGTAAAACTATCTATGCAAAGTCCACAGCATTTTCAGGTTGCCTTCCCTGATGGCCTGGCTCCATGCTACTGGCTGCCATTGGCCTCCATTCCTGTGGGCCTTACCTCCAAAGGAACCAGTGCCCAGGGACAGAAAACACACGTGGTTTCATGTCACAGGGCAATTCTAAATAGAACACTTTGCCTGTGCCATTTTTATAAAGTATCTGCTTGACACAGATCTTTAAAAAGAAAACCCACTCAGAAGTTATTTCTGTAACCAAAGGTGGGCAAGAATGGGGATAGTAAAATGAGATTGTTACTTATGAAATGAGCAACAGAAGTTAAGCCTAGTCTTACCTAGCATTTAATGCATCAATTTGCAACTAAGTATGGTGATGACAATTTCCATTCAGACCACCCTGACCCACAGTGCATGAGTCTGAGTCTCGTGTTATTCTTCAATGGCCTCAAAGCGGGTGTGTGCCAATCTCTTCTAGTTATTTGTTTGATCAGTGCCGTAAACTACCAGAGAGCCAGCATTCACTCTTTCCAATGTATTTTTTGGTGGTGAGTACCCTAAGTGCACAGCAAAACAGAATCATCCCGAATAGAGGGTACGGGTGAAGAAGGGGAGCTTCACGGCAGTCAGCACTCCATATTTCAATAGATTGGGATACTCTCTCCAAGTAGCTGAGAGTTAGGGTTCAAACTCTAACAGCATCTGGCTGACAAAGGTCTTGCTTAATGATTCCTATTACCCAGGCTTGAAAGTAGTTACGATCAACTAAAAATACAGGGTGATAGTTTCCAATGCGAGAACAGTGGGGCCATTTAAACTCTATTTTTAGCAAGTCTCGGTTACCTGTGAAGCAGCAGATGGTCCCTAGCATGAAAGCATGAAAGCATTAAAAGACTGGACTACCTGTGATAAGTGGGCTGGTCCCCAAATGAGTGTTCACACACAGACAAAAGCAGACGTTTGACAGTCCGGTCAACCCAAGCGGCTTCCAAAGGGACCAGCCATCTCACTGCAATCTCCCAACCATTAGCAATGACTAAAATATTAAGCCAAACGACAGGTATTTCCACTACCAATTTAGGATATTGGAGTCATTATGTTTTTGACAAGAAGGCATTTTCTAAGCAATTACTCCCTAGGGAGGAAGAAAAAAAAATCCTGAAGCGAAACACCAGGGACTGGGTTCAGACTAAAGATAAAGTACAGCGAGAGGAAAAGAGAAGAAAAACATCGTGCCTTGCACAGGGGCCCAGCAACACTTCCCTAAAATGCAGGATGAGAACCCTGCAAAAGTGAGTATGCTGGCTCCTTTATCTCAGATCTGCTCTGCACAACCCAGGACACATGCATGTGCTTCATTACATCCACAAGAGGAAGTGTGGCAAGCCTGAACACTGACCACAACAAAGAAAGATAAAGTGGAAGGTTTCTCCTGTGGTGGATTGATGGCAAGGAAACTCTGGAGGGGACAGTAAAAGGAGCTAGCCTGCCAGCTGCCCTAACGGTGCATTTTATGCAAGGGGCAATCATCGATTGATTTTTTTTTTTCTAGACAAGTTCAGTGCAAAAGAAATGTCTGTTAATGGCTAATTTAGGATCACGGGAAGACTCTTACACATATGGTAGAAGTGGTCTAGGCACAAATGCTGGCGTGCTCCCAAAATTCTCCTACAGACCGCATCACAGATAATTTTTACCTATTGCCTATTTCTTCAGATCTTTCAAAAGAAAAATATTTCCAAACGTGTAAATATACCTTATGAAATGACGAGCCAACAGCGAGGAAGACTGAGCGGTGCTGATTCTCAGTTGCTCCTGATCATTTGTGACATGCGCAGGAGCTGCGCATAAGCGATGCCATTTAAATACCAATTCCCAGCCTGTTTTGGGAAAGCCAGACATCATATTTTGCTTTTATTCATTCAACAAATATTTTTCTTTTGCTGCTCATTCTGGCTGAGACACCATACCAGGTGCCAGGATACCAGTGTGGAGGAGAAAGAAGGCCATGGTCTTTGCCTTAGCACCAAAGGAACTACAGTCCACGGAGCACGATGCGGGGGGTTCATTGCAGTCCCTGGTGGGGCTTTCTGAGCCAGCCTGGTGCCCTCTCCTCGAGTGGTGACCCTTTCAAGCATCTGGAAGCATCTAGGTTAGGGGTGGGGAGGGAGGAAGTAAAGGGAAGAGGGAATGATGTCTCCCTACAACTAATAGGATTTTCTTGCATTTTCCAGCAGACCAAGTAAAGCAAAAATAAAGATGTCTCATGATCCCCCCTCAAAAATAAATAACTTATCCCCAATTGGCAGTTTCTTCTCGTTCGAAACTATAAACCCAGGAAAGTGAAATTATGACTGGAGCAGATATGAATTATTTTAGTCAGGCGTGCTATTCCCTTCCACATCCTAAGCAAGAATTCGTCAGTTCCAGGCTAAGAGCCAAAATTTCCCAGGATGGGGCCTAGGACAATATGGAGGGAAGTGATCAGGCAGGGAGGGCAGGGAAGCGATGGTGCTGCTGGAGCCAGCCAAGGACTAATGAGTCTGGCAGATGCTTAAGTCATCGCCACAGAAAGTTTTCCCTACCTTATATCGAAAAATTGGTGCACATAAATTTGACAAATTATCAACTTAGCTCCCCTATTATCACAAGAAAGCAATCAATGGCAGAAGAAAAAACAGAGGATTCCTAAAACAAGCTGCTCGATTGAGGTGGGGGGAAGAACCTGAGCTAGCTCAGAAATCAGATGAGGTCCCGCTCCTCCCCTTTGTTCCTCCCCCCACGCCCCCCTTTACCATTCAAGAAATATGAAAACTTGCTTACCCGCAGTACTCCCCCAAACAGCCCTGGTTTTACTTATCCATATCCTATCCCTAAAAGACGTCCCTAAATAGGTTGATTCGGAACTCTCCAATCATGCTGCACCTTTAAATATCTTTTCCTACCACTGAAGGTCCACTACATGGGCTACTCTTGACAGGACCATCTATTTTATAACAGCAGCTTCCAAGGTACATCCAGCATAGAGCCAACACACCTGTGTCAGCAGCCAATGTCGATGATGAGGTTGGTCTAAAGAAAGGGCAACAGATGCTGGTGGCATTTGGGTGCTCAAATTAAAGCTCACATAAGTGAGAGGAGCCTAGGATACTGGGAACTATTGGTATTTCTCACTCATGAGCCAGACACATGATGGGACCAAGGTTATCAGATGACGAACAATAAACCAGCCCTGCTGGGTATAACTGGAACATTCAAAGGAGAGTGACCTGGAGTCAATCATTAAATAGCAGTTCCACCTAGAGGTTCACATAGTCATTGTGACCTGCAAATTTTCAACTCTCTCTGAAAGAATGATTCAGCCCCACCAGGGACAGTACAATCTGGTTGTAATGTCAGGAGAGAATTCAAACTCTTAAGGTTAGGGGTGTATAAAAGCCAACTCAATGGTCTACTGGGGTAGGCAGGGCACCCAAGAGGGTAAGAAGATCCAGAAACAACAGGATGAGCCTCATTATCTCTAGCAACTGACTGTCAATCATGGCTCAAGTCTGGGAGGCAAGAGGAAGTGTTGAGGAGCACGGCAAACTAAACCCACATGCTCACCCATCTGAACAGAGCTGCCACAATTACAGCCAAGCTGGAATGCTAGCCCAAGGTTGCCAGAAGCCCTGGTGTTTAAGATCAGTCAGGGATCTAAAATGTTATGTGAAATCTTAATCCGATTCTCAAACATCAGCAATTCCCGAATTGTAAAACACCGTGGGCCACTTTGAGATAGCAGGTGTGGCTCTCACTGCCTCTAACAATACTCAGATTATCTTCTACACCAAATTTCCAGGATATCTCCCACAGCAAAGACCCTTCCCACAACCTTACTATTCACAAGCCCAGTGTTCTCAGCACCCGCTCTCTGTCCACATGACTGAGTCCAGCACCCCATCTATAGATACTCTGAATTCACTGGAGAGATAAGTACTGACTTGTTTTTATGTTATTTCTACATCCTGACTGAAAGGAGAAAAAAATATAATTTCAGATGATTCAAACTAAATTATTTTCCAAAACTTCTGTGTATCTATCAACATCGATGTAAACATTTTCGGTCTTCCACCAGAGGCAGAGACAAACTCAGAGAATGACAAATAGTTACCACCATAGCTTTCATGTTTGCCCCTTCTCTCCCATGTTGTCTTAGTCAGTTTGGGGTGCCAAAACAAGACTACCATAGACTGGGTGACTTAAATAACAAACATTTATTCCTTACAGTTCTGGAAGCTGAAAGCGGGGAGAAGGGAGAGGGGGAGAAAGAGAGAGAGAGCGAGAGAGCACTCTCTTGACTGTCTCTTATCATGGTGCTAACCCCATCATAAGGGTCCTGCCCTCATAACCTAATTACCTCCTAAAAACCCTACCTCCAAATACCATCACATTAGGGATTTGGGTTTCAACACATGAATTTTGTGGGAACACATTCAGTCCACAGAACATGCCCAAAAAAAAGCCTGTTTCTCTGTCTCTATCTCTCTCTCTCTCTCTCCCTCCCTCTCTCTTTCATACACACACACACACACACACAGAAAATGGATAAACACGCACAAGCTGGAGGGCCAAAACATATTGGGAAAGGGGAGTTTGATCAGTGCACCTACCGCGTGCACAAAATATAGGATGAGGGGGTCCTTACACACAAGACGGCTCAGACACAGTGTGCTAGTGTAGCTTTTTGTTTTTCATTTGTACCTCATTTGAGCCCCTACTATGTGCCAGGCTCTTGATACACACCGTGTAGTTAATCCTAGTGATGCTAGCTGCTGTTAGTTTTTCTGAGGAAACTACGAGTAGAACAGCAGTTGGAAATGGCCTTCACAAAAGGAATCCAGCAAACAGAGGACTGATGGAGGACATTGTCACTCGTGAAGAAGGATGCAGACCTCAAAAATACTGTTTATTTTACTATTCAGACATGCGAACCCTGGTAATCACAGTGTGGGGGGCAGGGGGGAAACCCTGTCTTCAGCAAGTTCACCAGTAGCTCTGACGATACTTTTTAAATATATCCACAGCCATGAGATTGACAAAAAATGCAGTTGTATGACGCAGCAGACTGGTCATTATCTCCCAGCAGTCCTTTAGAACTAGAACCCTTCCCTCCCTCCATAGAAGACAGAATAATGCCCTACCCCCACATGTCTATATGCTAATTCCCAGATCCTGTGAATATGTCACCTAACCTGGCAAAAGGGACTTTGCAGATGTTGAGGATCTGCAAAGATCCTCAGAGATAGGGAAGATAATTCTGGATTACCTGAGTGGGCCCAGTAATATCACAGAGGTCTTTAAAAGATGAAAGAGGGAGGCAGAAGAGCCAGAGAAGGAGATGTGACAATGCAGGCAATGGTTGGAGCGATGCAAGGAAGAGCCCATGAGCCAAGGAATGTGGGCCACCTCTAGAAGCTGGAAAAACACAAAGGAAACAGATCTTCCCCAGAGCCTCCAGAAGGAACCAGCCTTGCCAACCCATGTGGATACTTCTGACCTGCCAAACTGTGAGACGTTAACTCTGTGCTGTTTTAAGCCATTAAGTTTGTAGTAATTTGTTACAACAGGAATAGGAAACTAATATACCCCACCCCTAGTCTGTGTTGGGCACATGGCTGCCCAGCTGGAGATTACATTCCTCCAGACTTAACCACAGCTAGGGCTGAGAGAGTACCTAAGTTCTTGCCAACGGGGTGTGGGTGGGAGTTATACGAGCAGTTTCCAGATCACATTCTTTAAAGAAGGGAGCTGCTCACCCTCTACTTCCCTCTCCTCGTGGGCTGGTAAGCCAGCTCCTGCCATGCCAACAAAGGCAACACCCTAGAAAAGGTGGAGAGACAATAAGAGAGAAGGAATTGGACCCTGATGACTTTGCAGAGCAAAGCCATTTGCCCACCCTGAACAGTTCAGTGGTCAGCAGGCTGTGGTCCAAGAGGGAAATAGACGGCTATGCTATCTTGAGGTTTTTGTGACAGTAATTCAGCCTCCACCCTAGTACATCTGGGATACCAAATAGTGGTGGGAACGAGAGCAGCAGAAACCTTTACATTCTGGCAGCACACACTTAGAAAGTCAATCGGGCATTCTCTTCTAAGTTCACATACTCTCTCCTTCATTAAGTACATTCTCTTCTTCACTCATTAGTTTGTTCATTCACTCATTTATTGGGAACATATGCTGGCACAATCATTTTGGAAATCCAGCAACTTGAAATCCAGCAAAACCACTCTTTGCTATGTACCTTTAGAAAACATATTCCACACATGTACCTGGAGGCATTTATTAGAATGGTGATAGGAAGTCCATTCATTGTAGCAAAAACCTGGGAGCAATGCAGAAGTCCATCACTGGTAGAAAGCATAACTACACAGCGACACATTCAAACAGTGGAATACCAGACAGGACAAATAAATGTCTACAAAATGAGAGACAACAAGCAAATCACAAGTCTATGTGCAGTACGGATGCTAGTTTCATAAACCTAAAACCAAGCAAAACCAGACAATCTGTTTTTAGGAAATACATATGGAAATGATAAAAACTATTTTTTAAAGAAAAAGGGAAAGATGATTTTTTTAAAAAGCTCATGATGGTCATCTCCTCTAAAGAAGAAAGGGGACGGAGCCAGAGCGCACATCAGGGAACGGGTTCACAAGGACATATTCTATATTGAAGCTTGACACCATCCACATGGTATATAGTCTGTGTATCAACAGCATATCCACTTTCAGAACTATTTTTAAAGCATAGCACCACATGAAAAGGCCTCAGAGAACACTGCATGAAGGAAAGATTCCCACGGTGGTTCCAAGAGAGAAAAGAGATGGGAGAACCAAGTGAATGCAAAAGACTGTGCCACATCACGCAGCATGTGCCCTGTCATGTCACCAGCAACAACTCCATTTCTGAAACACACCATCGTGTCTCCCGTTAGGGTTGATTTGAGCTTTATTAGGTTAATTTATACTTAATTTGTGAATCTGTTTCAGGGTTATGCTTACAAATTAGCTAAAAACAAAAGAAGCTTATATCTAGTTAAGTGCCTATATTTTCAAATAGCATTATTATTTAAAAGTTCAAGGCAATTAAAAAGGAATGAAAGAGCTTCCTCTCAAGATGGTGGAGGAGGTAAATGCTGTGCCTGGCTCCTCTCACAACCACATCAAAATTCCAACTAAACTACAGAATAGCCACCATTGAGAGTCACCTGAAGTCTAGCTGAACAAAAGTCCTACAACTGGAGACACAAAGAAGACTCCAACTTGAGACTGGTAGGAAGGGCGGAGACACAGGATGGCTGGCCCCACACCCACATGGGGCAGTTGAGAATCGGGAGAATTATCTCAGCTATGGAGGTCTTCCTGGAAGAACAAGGGGTCGGGCTCCCCATCTCAGGGTTCCAGTGCCAGGAAGAGAAGTCCCCACAACTTCTGGCTGTGAAAACCAGCAGAGGCTGTGGCTGAGTGAGCCTGAGGGCTGCAGGAGTCACGGACTTTCTTCTTAAGGGGCCCCGCACATGAACTTACTGATGGGCTCACTTGCTCTGAGCTCCAGCTCTGGGGCAGCAGCTTAAAAGGTGCCATAGACACACGGGGAGGAACTGAGTTGTCTGGCTTCTGGGCAAGGGCTGGAGGGGCAGCTTTCTCCCAGACAGAAGTACCAGCAGTGGACACTGCTCCTTTGCTGAGGCCTCCCCGCACTCCAGCTTGCAGACCCAAGTGGCTACCATATCTGAGTCTCCATCAACATAGCTAACATTAGTCGCCCTGCCCAGGTGATTCCCCGAGACCCCGCCCTCCCAACGTGCAGGCCCACCCAAGCCACTTCCAGTGGATTTTTCATACAAATGCCTTGTCTTGGCTCATGCTGCAGACTATTCTAAAATTTCTCAAAGGTTCACAAAACCTAAATAAGCAGCATCTGGCCTCGGTGTGCCCTGTATCTCTTGCTGAGCAGCCCAAAGCCTGGCAAGAGCAGCAGCCAGCCTCAGTTCACATCTTGGCCTCACAAAGCGCTTCCAAGCCCAGCGTGGGTGGTGGCCATCTGCAGATTGCTTGGTGGCTCATGCCAAGTGGCCCTGGGCAGGGCACAGGCTGAAGCTGAACCTGACCTGCAGCAGCGTCCCTCCCACAATGCCTTGGCCTGCATGCCCAGTGACCGGCTTCAGTCTGAGCTGGAGCACCACCTAGGGTCACATCTGAGGACGACACACCAAAAGGGCAGACGAGGCAGGTACCAGAGCCCTGCTAAAATGAATCCTGCTCTGTAGGGTCAGCCCTGAATAACAGCTCCTCCACTGGTCTCGGCCAGTCATCACAGCCAATCAGCCTGAGGGTCAATCCCTCCCACTGATGAGTAAACAGCAATCAAGGCTCAACCTCAACGGCAGGGCACGCACAACCCATACAAGGGGGACATACCTGGAGCACCTAGCTCAGGTGACCAGGGAAGACTGTGCCACTGGGACCCACAGCACTCCTACTATATAAGGCCACCCTACTAAGACCGGGAGACATAGCAGCCCTACCTAATACATAGGAACAAACACAGGGAGGTAGCCAAAATGCCAAGATGAAGAAACATGTCCCAAATGAAAGAACAGAAAAAAACGAAACAAGATGGAGACAAGCAATCTAACAGATGCAGAGTTCGAAACACTTTTATAAGGATGCTCAATGAACTTAAGGGAAGAGTAGATGAACTCAGTGAGAACTTTAACAAAGAGATAGAAAACATAAAAGTAGAGATAGAAAACATAAAAAAAAAGAACCAGAAAGAAATGAATACAAAAACTGAAATGAAGGAACCTTAGGAAGAATCAACAGTAGATTAGATAAAGCAAAGGATCAAATCAGCAATTTAGAAGGTAACAGAAAACACCCAATCAGAAAAGCAACAAGAAAAAAGAATCCAAAAAAGTGAGGATAGTTTAAGGGGCCTCTGGGACAACATCGAGCATACCAACATTCGTATCATAGGGGTACCAGAAGGAAAAGAGAAAGAGCAAGGAATTGAAAACCTACTTCAAGAAATAATGACTGAAAACTTCCCTATCCTGGTAAAGGAAATAGACATACAAGCCCAGGAAGCACAGAGCCCCCAATAAGATGAACCCAAAGAGGCCCACACCAAGACACATCATCATTAAAATGCAAAAGGTTAAAGACAGATAGAGAATCTTAAAAGCAGCAAGAGAAAAGCAGTTAGTTATCTACAAGGGAGTTCCCATGAGACTGTCAGCTGATTTCTCAACAGAAATTTTGCAGGCCAGAAGGATTTGGCATGAAATATTCTGTGATGAAAAGCAAGGACCTACAACTAAGATTACTCTACTCAACAAAGCTATCATTTAGAATCAAAGGACAGATAAAGAGTTTCCCATACAAGAAAAAGCTAAAGGAGTTCATCATTGCTAAGCCAGTATTATAGGAAATGTTAGAGGGACTTCTTTAAGAAGAAAGAAAAAAGAGATAAAAATATGAATAATAAAATGGCAATAACTACATATCTAGCTACAATTACTTTCAATGTAAATGGATTAATTGCTCCAATCAAAAGACAGGGTGGCTGAATGGATAAGAAAACAAGACCCCTACATATGCTGCCTACAAGAGACTCACTTTAGATCAAAAGACAAACACAGACTAAAAAGTAAAGGTATGAAAAAAGGTGTTTCATAAAAATGGAAACAAAAAAAGCTCGGGTAGCAATACTTCTACCAGGCAAAACAGACCTTAAAACAAAGGCTATAACAAGAGACAAAGAAGAACCCAGTTATCCAACTCTGAATATTTATCTGAAGAAATCCAAAACACTACTTTTGAAGGGACATGTTAATCCATATGTTCACTGAAGCATTACTTACAGTAGACAAGATATGGAGGCACCCTGGGTATCCATCAATGGATGAATGGATAAAGAAAAGGTGTCATATATGTGTGTGTCTGTGTATGTATATACACACATGCACATACATACACATACAAATACAATGGAATATTACTCAGCCATAAAAAAGAATGAAATCTTGCCATCTGCAACATGATAGACCTAGAGGGTATTGTGCTG
>NW_011888862.1:7919226-7922508 GCF_000151845.1 Pteropus vampyrus
AAGAAGAAAGAAAAAAGAGATAAAAATATGAATAATAAAATGGCAATAACTACATATCTAGCTACAATTACTTTCAATGTAAATGGATTAATTGCTCCAATCAAAAGACAGGGTGGCTGAATGGATAAGAAAACAAGACCCCTACATATGCTGCCTACAAGAGACTCACTTTAGATCAAAAGACAAACACAGACTAAAAAGTAAAGGTATGAAAAAAGGTGTTTCATAAAAATGGAAACAAAAAAAGCTCGGGTAGCAATACTTCTACCAGGCAAAACAGACCTTAAAACAAAGGCTATAACAAGAGACAAAGAAGAACCCAGTTATCCAACTCTGAATATTTATCTGAAGAAATCCAAAACACTACTTTTGAAGGGACATGTTAATCCATATGTTCACTGAAGCATTACTTACAGTAGACAAGATATGGAGGCACCCTGGGTATCCATCAATGGATGAATGGATAAAGAAAAGGTGTCATATATGTGTGTGTCTGTGTATGTATATACACACATGCACATACATACACATACAAATACAATGGAATATTACTCAGCCATAAAAAAGAATGAAATCTTGCCATCTGCAACATGATAGACCTAGAGGGTATTGTGCTGAGTGGAGTAAGTCTGACAGAGAAAGACAAATGTCGTATGTGGAATCTAGAGACCAGGATAAACAAACAAACAACAGAAACAAGCTCATAGACACAGAGAGCATTTTGATGGTTGTCGGATTGGGGTGGGGGAGCGGGGAAGGGATTAAGAGATACAAAATGGTAGTTACAAAATAGTCATGGGGATGTAGAGTACAGCATGGGGAATATAGTCAGTAGTATTGTAATAACTACGTATGGTGTCAGATGGGTACTGGATTTATCAGGGTGATAACGTCTTAAGTTATATAAGTGTCTAATTGTGTTGTACATCTGAAACTAATATAATATTGTATGTCAACTATAATTGAAAAAATAAAAAATAAAAGGAACGAAATTCTGACACGTGCTACAAAACGGATCAACCTTGAACATATTATGCCAAGTGAAATAAGCCAACCATGAAAGGACAAATACTGTATGATTCCACTTACATGAGGTACTTGAAGTAGTCAAAATCATCGAGAAAGAAAGTAGGATGGTGGGTGCCAGGGGCTGAGGGTAGGGGGGAATGGGAACTTAATGTTTCATAGGTATGGAGTTTCAGGTGGGAAAGATGAAAACGTTCTGGAGATGGAGGGCGGTGATGACTCAACAACAATGTGAATATATTTAATGCCACTGAACTGTTCACTTAAATTGGTTAAATGGTAAATTTTATTTTACATACATGTTACCACAATAAGAAATAGTTAAAGTGGTAAATGTTATGTTATATATACTGTACCACAATAAAGATAAATAAATAAAAGCTAATAAACATTTTGAAAAGTTTAAGGCGAAATAGGGATTCTTGGAAAATCTTTCCCTTGTGAAGGGAACTTTCATATTACTCATCTGAGAAACATCATTCTATCTGGTTTCTCTCTAGACCTCCTGTGAGGAGGGAGTTTCAGAGACTGACTAAACATTGTCATACCTCAGAAAATGGTCTTCTAGCTTGACGTATGTTCCTCAAATTGACACTTTTCCTTCTTTCTGGATAAAGAGAAATTGTTCAAACACACACCCTTTGGTTTAACTGTTTCATCACATGGTTCGTGAAATGATCACATCACAATCTCCCTCCAAAAGGGAAATGAAAGTTAACTAAAAGGTATCGCTGACTGGAACTTTAGATATCTTTGAGTTCTTCTGGTTATCAGATCTCACAATTAACAAGCACTCAATAAACACTTGCAGAATGTAATAGAATTCCAATATACAGCACTATTGAGTCAACTGTCTCATTTGTCCTACCAGTACAGGCCGGTATTGTTGGCAATCTGAAAATGTAACAAAGGAAGTATAGCTACCAATTCTTTCTAACATGTATTATCATGGAGTTTAGAACTTTCACGAAGACTTGTCTCAAAGAGAACATCATAAATATTTAACTAACTTTTTGCCAAGTACATGAACTGACATTTGACATACACTCGGTGGCTGAGGAACAAATACTTTATACAATGAAGTCCTTTAACCAAAATGATGCATCAAGAAGGCAAAACTTTGAGATAGTTCTTCCAGCCTGGATCCTGGAGTTCTAGCTACCCTTAACTGGTGCTTTATGAAGCTAATGACGCAATTTTTTGGCGGGGAGAGGGAGATGAGGGAGGGAATGTATGATGATGACAGAAAGCTAAGCCAGGAAACCACAGGAAGGTTATTTCAGCCATGACCTTTCCCTTGTCAGCATGGGACTTGAACTCATATCCCAGGCAAATATGAAGGACCCAGGGCCTTCAGCACAGTTTTCCCTACGGTCTGGGAAATGAAGTTCCTCTAAATGCCAGTCAGGGTGTGAAGCGAAAGAAGGGAGGGGAGGGGAGGGGGAAAGAAAGAGAAGGAACCAAAGCCCTGAGGGTTTCACCTTTCATTGTGCATCCCCTAA
The DNA here is from genome assembly GCF_000151845.1 of Pteropus vampyrus. Classification (NCBI taxonomy): domain Eukaryota; kingdom Metazoa; phylum Chordata; class Mammalia; order Chiroptera; family Pteropodidae; genus Pteropus; species Pteropus vampyrus. The sequence goes on from NW_011888862.1 coordinate 7,921,755, forward strand.
CCTCACAGCTGAGCACTAAACCAGGGTTAATCATCTCAAGATGGTGCAATGAACTAGGTTCAGTGCTGTGGAATGTGAAAGCCCCAAGAGCAGTCTCCTTCGGGGGTTTCTCTCTCACACACATTCACACACTCATACTCACACACGCACAGTATAGAAGGGATGATAATCCATATGAGCACATAGTTTCTCGAACTAAAACTGAAAACAAACACGGGGATGGCAAGTACCTGGCTGACCTACATGTAATAATGCCCATGGACCAAACTCCTCTTCCTTATCATCCTCATGGGCCATTCCAGTCATTTGGAGGCAATGGAAACAAAGAATGGATATGAAATATCACCTTGACTACAACCTGATTTCCTTAAAGAATAAAAACAATTATGTCCATCATATCCATGCTTATAATATCAGCATTGTGGAAGCAACCTAAATGCTCAAGTGGTAGGGAAATGTGGTTATACAAGTTAAGATTCTTGAACTCAGATATTCGGCTACTAAAAATGCTGGCTTTGAAGATGACTATGAAGTGGGAAAGAAACTAGGATGTGCGATTTTATATTTATAACAATAAATGTACATATATCTACAACTATCCAGTAAAAAGCCTAAAAAGACATGTACCCAAATAAAATGACATGATTGTATCGGTGTACTATATGGGTGGTCAATTTAAATTCTCCTGCTCCCTATTTTCTAAACTCTATAAGATATAGTCATCATATATTTATAACAAAGAGCATTTTCTGAG
>NW_011888862.1:7922558-7935000 GCF_000151845.1 Pteropus vampyrus
CAGGTACATGAATTGACATTTGACATACACTCGGTGGCTGAGGAACAAATACTTTATACAATGAAGTCTTTTAACCAAAATGATGCATCAAGAAGGCAAAACTTTGAGATAGTTCTTCCAGCCTGGATCCTGGAGTTCTAGCTACCCTTAACTGGTGCTTTATGAAGCTAATGACGCAATTTTTTGGGGGGGAGAGGGGGATGAGGGAGGGAGTGTATGATGATGACAGAAAGCTAAGCCAGGAAACCACAGGAAGGTTATTTCAGCCATGACCTTTCCCTTGTCAGCATGGGACTTGAACTCATATCCCAGGCAAATATGAAGGACCCAGGGCCTTCAGCACAGTTTTCCCTACGGTCTGGGAAATGAAGTTCCTCTAAATGCCAGTCAGGGTGTGAAGCGAAAGAAGGGAGGGGAGGGGAGGGGAGGGGGAAAGAAAGAGAAGGAACCAAAGCCCTGAGGGTTTCACCTTTCATTGTGCATCCCCTAACCTCACAGCTGAGCACTAAACCAGGGTTAATCATCTCAAGATGGTGCAATGAACTAGGTTCAGTGCTGTGGAATGTGAAAGCCCCAAGAGCAGTCTCCTTCGGGGGTTTCTCTCTCACACACATTCACACACTCATACTCACACACGCACAGTATAGAAGGGATGATAATCCATATGAGCACATAGTTTCTCGAACTAAAACTGAAAACAAACACGGGGATGGCAAGTACCTGGCTGACCTACATGTAATAATCCCTATGGACCAAACTCCTCTTCCTTATCATCCTCATGGGCCATTCCAGTCATTTGGAGGCAATGGAAACAAAGAATGGATATGAAATATCACCTTGACTACAACCTGATTTCCTTAAAGAATAAAAACAATTATGTCCATCATATCCATGCTTATAATATCAGCATTGTGGAAGCAACCTAAATGCTCAAGTGGTAGGGAAATGTGGTTATACAAGTTAAGATTCTTGAACTCAGATATTCGGCTACTAAAAATGCTGGCTTTGAAGATGACTATGAAGTGGGAAAGAAACTAGGATGTGCGATTTTATATTTATAACAATAAATGTACATATATCTACAACTATCCAGTAAAAAGCCTAAAAAGACATGTACCCAAATAAAATGACATGATTGTATCGGTGTACTATATGGGTGGTCAATTTAAATTCTCCTGCTCCCTATTTTCTAAACTCTATAAGATATAGTCATCATATATTTATAACAAAGAGCATTTTCTGAGGTTAGAGAATACTGGAGCTAGAAGAAGACACACCCGACCCGACCCTCACTCTGGTATGGAGCCCTCTCTGCCATCCTCCAAACTGCCCTCACTGGCAGGGAGCCACTCTTGAAGAGGTCACCCAAGGCTATGGGCTGGGGAGACCTTCCCATGCCTGTCACCCCTGTCCCAGGCTCTCCCTGCCCTGAGGAGTAGCAGGAGCCCTTCCCAGATGTGCTCACAGGGGTACACTCCCCAAAGGTTTCCTCTTCCCTAGAGGACCACTCATCCTCATGTGGCTATCCTGACCTTAGACTACACATTATAAATGATAGTTTCATCTAGTTTCACCGGCTACAGTAGTTCTGACTGAGCAAAGGAGGTAGTGACATCAGTTGAAAATCCTGAAGCATGGGACAATACCGCCTGGGAGAGGGCTTAAAGGAAGAAGTGGGAGGGGTTGAGGGAGAGAAGAAGTGTGGAGAGGGAAGGGGGAGAGAGAGGAGGGAAGAGACTACAGAGTGGGGGGCGTTCGGGGGAGAGAGCCCGGGTAGGGAGAAGGACAATGAGAGAGAGGGGTGAGGGACATGAGAAGAGGGAGGGGATTTGAGGGAGAGAGAGGAAGAGCTGGGGGACAGAGGGGAATGGGGAGGAAGAGGGGTGGGGAAAAAAGGGGGAGGAAGAGGAGGAAGGAAAAAGAGGGGCTTAGTAAGAAGGTGGGAGAAAAGGCAGCGGGTGTGAAGGAGAGAGTGCACAGAAGGTGGGCTATGGAGATGGGGTGCGGGCAAATAGAAGAAGTATAGACACAGGGATAGGAGAGAGAGGGTAAGGAAGAGACAGGGTGGGGGAGATGCGGTAAGAGACAGAATGAAGGAAAGAGAGGTGGGGGAAAGGGTCAAAAAAGAGAGGGGCTGCGAGGAAGGGGAAGAGAGAAAGAGAGCAGGAGGGAAGGTCAGGAGAGGGTGGGTGGACAGAGGGCAGAGGGGAAGAGAAAGTTTGGTGAGAGAGAGAGAGTGGGGGTAAACAGAAGGCAAGCGGAGCACGGTGAGGGAGAAGGGTGCAGGGAAAGGGTGAGATAGGGCAAGGGGACAAAAAGAGGGTGGGAGAGAGAAGGCAGGGAGGAGAGAGAGGACGGACAGCATGAGTTTGGAGAGAGGCAGACAGCCAGACTTTAGAGGGACGGTTCCCTGCCCCCCGTTTCTCTACATCTCTCTGCCTCAGAGGTTAACTCACCAGGCGGTGGCTGTTATTCGCAATGTCTTCATCTCTTCCTCCATTTAAAAACCCACAGGTTCCCTAAAAGGGCCAGACAATGTCACAATTGTACCCCGCCCCCACAGCGTGCTATCACCAACCCATCCAAGTGCCCTCGAAGTGGCATCCACATTTTTTAAGCGCTGCCAACTCAAAAGGAGAAACCGAGTTCAGTTACACAATTCAGAGTCTGAAAGGGTAAAAATAACCCTGTTATTCACTCAGAAGCACAACTGTGTCTGGCAGTGCCAGGAGCCCTTCCTCAGGGGAGCCTCATGAAAGGGACTCTGAAGATGGAACATCCTTGAAGGCGCCAATACTTCACACCAATCACCTCTTTGTCAAGAGAAAACCAGGAAAAATGGGCACAGGGCGCCATCAGGTATTCTGACTTAAGGCTTTCAAACATCATTTATAGTGCCTGCCCCAAGAGTGGCTCCACAGGCACCCCCATCTCACCAGCGCTGCTCCAGGTGGCAGGCTTCATTCAGGTCAACCTGTGTCCCAGCACCTAATATCCACCTGGCACTAAGAAAGCCCTCCTTAAACATTTACATAGCACAGAACTGGGTTTGTCCCTCCCCTCGCAGGTGTGGGCCTGAAGCAGCCACCTGTGTATCCCCAGGGGGGTAACACAGACTCCAGTGAGCTCAGAGCCTCACTAATAGGAATCTAGAACCGAGACCATAGTCGCTCTTAACAAATGGCTGGTACTGTGATGTGCGCCTTGTGAATGAGTTGCACAGAAAGAAGCGGGCAGGGAACATACTGGGAAGCTGGCCCATCCCTGGTTCTGGGGCTTCTTGAGGCCCTTAAGTTTCATGAGGTCTAGATCGGCTAAGATTCAGGACAAAGCTTCTACCAGTTAAGGACCCAGATCAGTTAAGACTCAGCAGTACGCAGCAGAACCTTCTGGAGAACTATTCCAAAATATACCTGTGCCTCCATCACGAGCGGATAGGGAAAACCCAGGAACAGAGTTCCAGTGCACATCCCTAGGGAAAAAAAAATCACCAGCTAGACATTAGTTCTCCCATCATCAATTAATCATGAGGTAAAATGGAGGGGAAAATAACAGAAATACCTGCCGGTATATGCAAGAAATCTCCCTGGAAAAAATCACAGGAAATAAAATACAGCCTCTGGGGAGGGTCGCTAAACCACAGGAGGACTGGGATGGGAAGATTTTTCACTGTAAGCACTTTTAACCTTTTGAATTTTGAATCATGTGGATGTATAACCTAGTAAAAGCTAACTTAAAAAAATAAACATTTCTCAGGCAAGCAACTATAGTCTCTATGCCCAACAAAAAGATGAAGTTTGTAAAGTGCTTCCCCTTTCAAATTTTTCCTCCATTGGTGACACTCCTACTCCCACTCTCCCCGCACCCCAGCTAATTACTTTCTTTTCTGAGCAAGGTAGCAATTAAGCTAAAAAAAAAAATCACCATCAATTGACAAACACTTTTCCAACCTGCTTTAGGTACCACTGATGAGCTAATTGACAGACTGCATTTGGGTTGACACCTCTGTTCTCCATCTAATATTTTAATGAGAACAAAGGGACAGTGAGAAATCACTGATTAAGTGGTGAAAAGCTGTTCCATTTTGTTTGTTGTGAAGAGGTTTGGGGTGTTTTCTTTTTTTAATGATCAAAAGAGGAAAAAGGCAAAGCCCATTTATGAAGCCATTTGTGTCAAATGAATTTCACCCAGAAGGCAGCATCGAGAACTGTCTGGCGAAGAAAATGGAGCTCCAGGAAGAAGCTGGGTAAGGGGAAGGGAGAGCAAAACCAGGAGGCCTTTTCCAGTTCTCCTCCAAAACAAGATTCAAGCACCTCCTTCTAGCTCCGGGCACAAAAATGAGAACTAGTTGGAATAATTAGAGAGGACACTAAGCTAATTAAAGACTTTTCACAGGGGGAGTGGGTATGTGATGGATAAAACTGGTACAGCCCCAGAGGACCAGACCTAGAACAGGGCCCCAAGTCTTCCAAGTCCAGAACAGTCCAGAAGAATCTGGCAAAAACACTAGGGCTAATGTTCGCGTACTGACTGGTAAGACATTGACGTTTACAGAGATGGTAATTTAAACTGTCTATACATGCTGAACTTGGGTGCTTAAGGACTTAAATTTGTTATGCAAAATGAGAAATTAATGAGCACTTAAAAATTTATAATATTTAATCCAAGATACTGAGGAAGAACTAGCAGAATGAATTGAATAGCACCTAATCTTGCTACTCTGTCGCCCACGACTGGGGACATATCAGCTTCCACCACTTCCCTGACCACTGGAAGGAAATCAGCTAAGGCTTTTCCTGGGCTTTTCTTGCCAAATGAATACAGTTCAATGAGGCCAAATATCATAGGATTTTTTTTTTTTTGTCATTAGTGTTTTCTCCTCCTGAGGCTAAAAATAAGCACAGTTTATCACTGAAGTAAGGTCCACGAGCTACATTTTGCTTTAAGTGTCCCCTAATGAAAACCATAGACCTGCCTATAAGATATTTACCCATAAAATAACAATCAAGTTGAAAACCAAGTGCTCATAATCAACAAGGTTGCCAGTGTACCTTTGCCAGCTGAAGGAATTTAGGTGAAGAAATGTGGAACTCTATCAATCCTCCACGTGTGAATTTGAGAGACTGGTTTCTCATTGCCAGGTTTTCTCCCATGATCGAGATATCCTTAAAAAACTTAAAGAACCCCAGTCATTGCAAGGAAGTTACCCAAGCAACTAACTCATAAATGCTTCAGGATATAAAGAGACATTCAAAATTCCCCCACGCGACGAAAGGTTTATAACCAAGGGAGGTGCCATCAACCAAAAACATTAAAAACACCAAAACTATACTCTCCCTTTTCCTATTCCTTTGGAATCTTAACTGGGTTCCTTGGGCTCCACCAGGTGTTCTCCAAAACAGCTGAGTGGTTCAGGAACCCTCAGGAGACATGGATTCTAACCTTCAAGTTAGCAACTTACCCAGGAAGGGTGATGAAAAAGTTTTCAAAATAAATAGCGGTGCTGGTTGCACAGCACTGTGAATGTATTTAATGGCACTAAATTGTGCATTTAAAAATGGTTCAAATGGCAAATTTTGTTATATGTATTTTACCATTTTTAAAATTAATAATGTAATATATCAAAAGCTGTTGAATTTCATACTTTAGATGGGTAAATTCTAAATATGTGAGTTATATCTCGATAAAGCTGTTTAAAAAAACTTATCAGGGAAACAGCCTGTAGAAAGAGCCTCACTGGGGAAAGCAGGAGCCTGACGTTTATTGAGCACCTATATAAGTTGCTAGTTCCCTCATGCTGAAAGAGAGATGCTCCCATGCCACCCTGAATGCCTGATCTCGTCTGATCTCAGAAGTTAAGCAGGGTCGGGCCTGGTTAGTACTTGGACGGGAGACCACCTAGGAAGACCAGGTGCTGTAGATGATTAAAAAAAGAAAAAAGAAAGAGACATGGGTTCTGCAGCTAGGGGACCATGTCACTTTGCCTCTCTGAGTTTCAGTTTCATCATCCAAGGTATGGACCATGCATACCAAGGACCCTTCCACCTCTTCAGTCTCAGGTACTGATGTGCGAGTGACAGAAAGACTCATCATCTGTCACCCAGCATAAGCACATCCCACTAGGCAGGCAAAAACATCAGGGGAGCCAAACAAGGGACAAATAAGTTTGAAAACTTTGCGACCCAGGGTTGACAAAAGAGGGGCAAGAGCTGTGTTAAGGCACTTTCGACTCAAAGAACAAAATGGTGAAAGAGGGCCAAAGAGGCCTCCATCGACTTCTTGGTTCATTCATAAAACAAAGGCTATGGCTAAAAGGAAAACCTTCTGTTCCAGAGCGGCTGGTGATGAAGGAGGGAAATAGTGCTCCAGCCATCTGTGTAACACCCAGAGCCAGCTTCCCCAACACTCGGACCGGAATACTGCAGTGGCAGCTGTCTTGTGCATTGTAGGATATGTAGCGGTGTCCCTGGCCTCTGCCCACCAGATGCCAGTAGACTACCCTCCCCCCACCATCTGTGACAACCAAATGTTTCTAGACGTTGCCAAATGTCCCCCTGAAGGGCAGAATCGCCCCTGGTTGAGAACCACTGCCAGAGAGAATTTTCTTTCTTAAAACTTGCCATTCTTTGTTGAAGCCCTGTGACACGTGTGGTGTTCCCCTTCTCATCCATTGCAGTGCAGGCCACTGTGAACTGTCAGCAAACAGACCTTGTCGGCAAGCTCTCTCTACCTGGGGGATTTCTGAGAACTACAAACACTCCTAGCAACCAACGGCCTTGGAAAATTTCTAGTAACCGTACTTGGGTGAAAGGGTTACTCATTCATTCATTTGTTAACATAGGGCAGTTATTGTATGCCAGGCGATGAGTCAGGGCAATGGAATTGGGGATACCCAGTCAGAGATAAACAAACTTAATAATGATGAAGTGTTGTACAGCCACCTTTGGAGCAGGCCTCAAAAGATGAATGAGAGGTATGAGAGAATGAATAACAGCCTTCCCCCCGCCCCCGCCAAAGATGTCCACACCCTAGTCACCAGAACCTGTAACTACTTTACCTTCCATGGCAAAAGGGACTTTGCTGGTGTGATTAAGCTAAAGATCTTGAGATGGGTAGGGGATACTGGATTATCCAGGTGGGCCCAATCTAATACAACGGTCACTATAAAAGGAAGACAGGAGGGTCAGAGTAAGAGAGAAGGAGATGTGAGAACAGAAGCAGAGGTTAGACTGATGTGGCCACAAGCCAAGGAACACAGGCTGTCTCTAGAAACTGGAGGAAACGGGTTCTCCCCTAGAGCCTCCAGAAGAAAGTAGCCCTGCAGACACCTTGATATCAGCTCAGTAAAACCCATTTGAGAACTCTGACCTCCAGAAGTGTAAGATTACAAATTGATGTTGTTTTATGCTACTGGGTTTGCAGTAATTTGTTACAGCAGCAAGAGGAAACTAGTACAAAGAAGAGAGTTAAATTGTTCCACATCAAGGGGATATGTGGGAAAGACTCAGGCCTGATAGACGATGGAGCAAAAAAGGGCTTGGGTTGCTGCTGGGCTTCACAAAGGCTCAGCTAAGGCATTCGGGATCTAAAACAGCTGCATAATAGTAGAGATATGAGGTTAATTCCAGAAACATCTGGGGCTTGACTGTGAATTGAAAGGTGCTGAGAGACGAGACAGGAGGGGGAAGAAGAGGCAAGGAAAGAGCAAAACGTCAATGGAAGTGACAGGAAAGGTGGTAATACCCTCAAGGAAATGGAGAATAAGAGTCAGGACAGGTACCATGGAGAAGAGATGGTGAGCTCAGTTTACGACATGCTCCGTTTGAGGTGTCTAAGACACACCTAGGTTAGGAACAGGAAGGGGGCCACAAGCCCAGGAATGTAGGCAGACTCTGAAAGCTGGAAAAAGCAAGAAAAGGAATTCTCCCCTAGAGCCTGCAGAAGGAATGCAGCCCTGCCGACATCTTGATCTTAGCTCAGTGAGATCTGTGTTGGACTTCCAAGCTCCAGAACCAAAGATAATAAACCCGTGGCGTTTCTAGGCACCAAGTTTGTGATAATTTGTTATAGGAGCCATTGGAAACTAATACAAGTACCAGGTATAGAAAATCACTAACAGATATCAAAAACCCTAATAATGCTAACAACCTATTTTTAATGTCCCTTCTAAAGAGCATGGAGGGGAAAAGATGATGAGAAAGACCTGTGTGATACTCTGGTAAAAGCCCAAGTGACTAACAGATGGGTCGGCTAGTGTCACTAATGTCCAGGTGTTGGAGGTCTGGCTTAGACTGGATTCATGAAAGGATCAACACTCCATGAGACGTTTGTTCTGAACTAGGAGCCTATTTTTCTCCTCTAAGGTCATGTGTCACTTACAACAGCATCTCATTTTATGACCAGAGTGCCCGTACGCTCTTCAGTGACCCATGCACTCTGGACCTCAGCTTTCTGAAGTGCAAGGCAAGATGGTTCTATGAAGTCAAGGTGACCTTGACTGGGCATCAGAACCACCTGGAGAGTTCACTAATACACAGACTGCTGGGCTCTACCCACAGAGTTCCTGATTCAGTAGGTCAGAGTTGGGAATTTGTGTCTCTAATGGGATCTCGGAGGAGCATGATGCTGCTGGTCTCTTATATTACACGCCAAGAATCAGCATATTAGAGATGCTACTTCTCCCACAATGAAAAGATTCTAGTATTTTCCTGCCCTGCATCTTTATCACTAAGAGCTCCCCTGACTTCTTGGTTCTTAGCAGCTTGCTCCTCGTTACTCTGGATGTCTGCCCCTGGTATAGCCTTTCAGTTGTCTGTTCTGCTTGAAGTTGAACAACAGTCCCCAGATTAGAGCTGGCTGACATTAAGTAATTAGCCACAGAATATACCTAGAAAGCCATTCTCCTCCCCACCATTTCCTATTCCCTGTTCCAACTCATCACTTAGTTAACTCAGGGACAGTAAAGCAGCTCCTGCCGTCTGTGAGCTGGCTGAGCGCTTTCCTGTTGAACATAAACAACTGCACAGAACACAAACATCAGGCAAGGCCACTACGTAACCAGGATGGGACAAGACAAAAAAAAAAAAGACCACTCAGTAATCATGTCTGAACACAGACAAAGCATGAACCTTGTCCAAACCGCAAATGTCACCAAACATCCCCCAATCTTAGCTAATGAGCGACTACTGCTTCTTTACTCAAAACAGCATCTGTCTAGTCTTCCCTGCTTCTAGATGATGTTTAATAAGACTCACGATCATGGAATTACTCCTGCTTCCTGACAGCATCCAGTCGAGAGCAGTGCCTAGCTTCCTTAAAATGCTCCAAAAGCACCTGACACAGGCCCAATCCTATATGTGGATCTTTGTGACACACTCTTGTTGTGATGCCCCAACGTGTGCGTTCTCCCTCACTGTAAGAAGAAGAAAACCAGTTTGTTCCACTCCAGGCATGTTACTCGGGGCATGCCTGGAGGGCAGTAACAACTCCTACTCAGCTTCCAGATTTCAGCTCAAACATCTCCTCAATGGCAGTCCTTGCCTTCTCTATGCTAGATCCAGATTCCCCCTCACTAATTCCTTTCACGAGACCTGCCATGGCTTATAATTATATACTGTCATGAGCACCACACTAAGTCTACCTCTCCCACCAGACTGAGAAGTCCATACGGGCAGGTCTGTGTGTGTTCTGCACCTGTTCCTAACACAATTCCTGGCACAAAGCAGGTAGTCAATAGATATTGGATAGATGGATAAATGGGTGAATAGTGACCACTGTACTCAATCTTCTTTAAAACAATTACAAATACAAGGATCGATGAGAGAATATCAGCAATGCAAAAAGAACTGAAGTGGTCAGAGATGAAACAACCAAGGTCTGTGCAACCAAGATGATAGCAAGGGATTGCCCATGCTGTGATGGACATACAGTCATGAACGATAAAGGTGGAGCCTTTTCTTCCATTTCTAAGTCGAGACTGTGGAGGCCAACACATGATACTCATTTTGGCTTTAGTTTAGCATAAAACAGTGTACCATCAAAACAATACACTGCTAAAAACAGTCCAAACTTTGTTATTACTCTGGAATTCTTTAAATGGAAATCATTTGCTGGGCTTGCACATCCTTCACTGCTCACAAATTTGGGGTTGTAATAATATGTGTGCAGTTGTAATTACAAGAGGCTTTCCCTGTATCTGGCACTGTAGGCATCACTCCGCAAGCTCGGAGGGCACATTCTGAGTGGGCTTTTGTAAGAGGCCATTTCGCAACTAACTGGCTTCATTTCAGGGCTAAGGATTTAATGCTTTTCAGTTATTTTTCAGCTCAAACACAATTTTATTATGTTATCCATCAACAGAAAAATCTTTATCAGGCCAGGTAAGAATCCAAGTGTGTCGAATTGATAAACTGGACAAATCTTCTGAAAACCAAAGAAACTTGGGGGAGTGGAGGAGGGGGGTGCCTGTGTGCACACACACCCCCACTTCAGGAATAGCACTGTTGTGTGGCTCCACCGAAAGACCTACGGAATCAATTGTCAAATACCTCTACTTCATCACAAATACACTGCTGAAGATGCTTTAGAAAATAGCAGGTGATCTTTAGCCACAAACTATGACCATGCTAAATCCCACTATAAACATTTTAATGAGTTAAATGATAATATTCATTTCGATCTCATCGCCTCTAAGTATTAACACCTGAAATAAATGAAGATCACTTTCTGCGCCTCCCCTCCTTTTTGTAGTAAAAAACGATTAAGCTTGTAAGATCTATAAACTGCAGAAGCGTTCTAATTTTCTTAGAAGGTTCTGGATAATGAAAACAATTCAGACTTGAATGATAAACAGATCTGTTTCTTCTTAAATAGGACTCAGTCCTCTTTCCACTGAGAGAAAGCACAGTCCAGCCATGGGAGAAGACATTTGGATCTAACTTTTTCTGTGCAACCCTCCTGGCGACCCACCCAAAATGAAAGGTGACCGAAACAGCATTTTTGGCTACCTATGGAGAAACCAATTTGTTACTAAAGTAATTGATTTTAAAATATATACTTTTGTTAATGAACTAAATCATCTTATTAGGTGCCAAAGCAAACCAAGAGTGTGAAGCTAAGTGTTTTGTCTTCCACAGAGTAGGAAGGTTTAATACCTTTCATTCATTCATTCATTCAATAAATATTTATTTAGGGCCTGCTCCATGCCTGGCACCAAAGAAAACAGTGCTGAGCAAAACAGTGCAACACACCGTTGCCCCTGTGGTAATGGAGCTTACAGTAGGGGAGATAAATGTTAAACTCAAATAAATATGTAATACTGTCATACAAATAGAAAAGGTGCTATGGGAGAAAGGGTAACGGTAACAGAGAGGAACTAATTTAGACTGGGGGTGGTGTGGGGATCAGAGAAAGGCATTGAGAAAAAGTGACACTGAAGCTGAGAGGCCATCAGATTGCCACCACTTTAGAAAAGGAAAACTGTTTTGGCAAATGACCACAAATGAGATTTTAAGTTTGCCTGTCAACAACTGATTGGGTTAAACCTCCCCTTTTCCAGTGCATCTGTCTTCACGTGCATCCTATGACTACTCGCCTATCAATTTGACTCACCTACCCAAATCCTATTACCTGAACACGGAAAGGTCTCACTTTATTATAATTTATTATAATCTACAGTCTTCCTATGCTTGGCCTAGAAACACCCAAAAATAATCTGCCAGAGGCATGAAAAACAGAGACTGGCCGTCAGCCAGAATATCATTACCTGGGTGGACCAAACGTTTAATAGTCCAGGCAGTCACGAGTCCTTTGCCCAGGGAAGTGTCAAGACCCCCAGGCAACAAAGTGGCTCCAATGCTCCGGGGTCTATACCAGATGGGACCTGGGGAGCCTAATGGTTAGGTGCCTACTCGGAACTGATGTTTGATGAGTAAACCAAGGACTGGATCACCATTTCCAGTTCCCCGAGCCTGCAGACTTAGAGGGTGTGGGAAGTGGCCTTTGAAAATCACCCAGCGGAGAGCTCCCCGGGCTGGAGGAAGGCAGGCAAGCAGAGAGGGGATCAGGGTCGGGAGGAAGAGGGGCGCCCAGGGAGGCACATCAGGCGCTCAGGACCGGAGGATGGCACGCCAGGCCGGGTACCGGGGCCTTTCCTGTCCCCCACCACACCAGCCCCCAGCAAAGGACACCCCGTCCCCCGCCGCACCGAGACCCCGAGATTCCGGCTTCCCCGGAGGCGGGGCAAAGCAGGCGCCGCGCGCAGGGCCGGAGCCCACCAGCTCCGGGTACCCGCGTCCTCAGCGCAGAGGAGGGCGCGCTGGGGCCAGAAAACGGCCAAAACCAAACTCTCCCCGCCCACCCGAAAAGCCAACCACACCCCCTGTATCCCTCAGCCCAGCCGCCCCGGGACGGCCCCCGCGGTCCTCGCCTAGGCCCCCTCAGG
>NW_011888862.1:7935697-7944965 GCF_000151845.1 Pteropus vampyrus
TGTGAGGGGCGGGACGTCCCTGCGGCTGCGGCGCTCGGGCGCCCCCGTCACCGCCTGCTGGGTTGGGACCCAGCTCCGCGCGAGGCCGCCCCCCACTCACGGCGGCTCGGCTAACGCCCCGGGAAATGCCGCGAGACTCCTCGAGACCGGCAGAGAGGGGGTCCGTGGGGGAGGGGGCATCCGAGTGGAGGGGCAAGTGGGAAAGGAGCCGGAGGGAACGGATTGTGAGGGCGCGACCATTGAGGGAGCCCGGGCTGGGGGAGGGGATGCCATGGGCAGGTGAGGGGCAGAACACCTGCTGAGGGTGATGGCTGGTGACCCCGGGGGGTGGGTCGAAGCAACCCAGAATAAAGCTTCACAGAGGGCGCTGTTGGGAAGGAGGGAGAAGGGGTCCCTATGGAGGGACAGAAATGCTCGGTCCTTTCAGTGCAGCGTGGGAAAGGCAGGCCAGGTGCGAGTTTGCACGTAGGTGGTGGTGGGATGGAGATGCGGAAAGACAGAGAAGGGCGCAGCAGGGCTGGTGGGGCGCATCGCCCCGCTCTGACTCTCGCAGAGACCCCTAACCCCACGCCTCCCGTGCTTGGGCCAAGTGGGATTCCGTTGCTCATCAATGTTCCCAGGCTCTGATGTTCCCAGAAATCCGCGGAGGCAAAGGCTAGCTCCCTCCCCAACAGGTGTCAGTCATTATGCCATGTTGACCCCCAGACCTGCGCAGCCCACCCTTGAGTGGGCACGAAAATGAAAATAGGAATTTCGTGGGAAATCATGGGTAACTGAGAAACTCCTTTTTGGGTCCATTCACCACAGCTTTCACCACAGATACTCTGCCAGCCACCGCATTCATTTACCGTCCCATTATTTTCTTTTCCCTTTCCACCATCTGGTGGCAGGAAGAGATAGTGAAATAGATGGAAGACATTCAGAAAGAAAAAATAAGACAATAAAGCAATTAAATCATTGGCCCCTGAAAAACGGAAGATGCTGAGGGTTAGTGGACCCACAAGTGATCAATAAAAGCCGACCCCCTACCCAATACAGGGCTGTCTTCATACCTCACCTATGACCTTGAGGCAACTCTTGTGAATTGGTTACATCCTAGGATTTCTGCCGAAAGATGTTCTTATAACTGTTTCATTAGCTTTAAAAAACACCATCATCGTGGTCTTACAAATAAGAATACAGTAGTATCATCTTTGTAAATACTTTTCAAGTGTGTCAGTACAATCTATACACAGGACTAATTCAGGGACAGAAAACCCATCCACACAGCTGCTGAGAAGGTAGTCATGACATCAAGGACTGGGGAACATAGAAATTAAGAATCTGAAGTGTGGAAGGCACGGGTGAATTCTCAGTTATACCTGCTCCAGGCACTGTGGTGCCTCACTCATTACATGCCTTGGCATATCAGGGTGATGAGGCCTTGTGATATGATCTTAGAGTTGACAAACCCTGAAACTCATAGAGCCTGGCTAAGGTCCACTGTTACTGGGACATTTTTTTTCTTGAACCCCACCCAGAAGAACTGGTCTGGGATCTGCCCAATTCCAGAGGTGGTTCTCTTTGCTAAGGCCACCTTGTCCCTCTATTGAAGAGACTCAGAGCCCTGAAAGTAACTGGGCCTGCTTCAACATGGAAATAGCTTTCCCGGACTAGAGTGGACTGGCATCTCGATGCCCAAGACTCTTGGCTAGCTGCCCCATGCATTCTCAGAGCAATGAGTGCAAAGCCTTTGAACATTGTTGATGACACCCACCATGGCTGGAGTTACCTGGACATGGCAGAGGCCAGTATACCTAACCCAGCTAACTGGTGGTTGAACTCTGTAGGGCTCAGGTTAAAAATGAGCGGCTTGTCTCATGTCCTGTTTAATCTTACTCATCTCTGTCCTATGTGGGGAAGTCAGTCTACTTATTTATTTATTTTTTTTACCAGCTTGGCATGGGTGAAAACAGACCACCTGAACTTTTGTGTCTTGTTTTGGCTCTGGTCAATTTCAGGGCATACCTTTTTCTTCTTGGACCAGAGTACTATGTCCTCACTCCTTGATCTGGGTATGCTTCCTGCATAAACAAATTTGCCATTTTATCACCAAAAAAAAAATTAAAAAAAAAAAAGCCTGATAGCAAGACTTAAAATTTTTTTTTAATTCCTGATCTGTGTCCTAATTTTAATGCCGTGTCCTAATTTTAATGCCTTAAGTAAACTGAATTGTATCAATTCTACTCAAAACACTGCAGATTTTTTTCATTTGCAGTTTCTCTAAATTACAAAAATGGACATTCCTTTTCCCCCACTTATTGTTCGGTTCTTCTGAATTGTTCCTATTGTCCTTTTATTTTTCCTTTGAGAAACTTTTGCTGACCAGCAGCACAAGGGAAGTTAATATTAAGATTCAAATGCAGATGCTGACAAAAATAGATGTATAATTCTTCATCCTGCCTCCCTCTTACAAGAGTATATTTTAATAAGATAGTTAGTGCAATATTTCAAATTATGTGAATCCATCTCATGAATGTTGCTAGAGAAATACATTGTGTTTAATACCATGTCTTCATCCCATTGAACTCCCATTTCTATAAGAATAGAAGATGCATTTTGGGAATGGAGAGTAGTTGAACCATCACACTTAAAATAATATCACATAACTTAAAAGGCCCCATTGTGTTGCTCCATGGTGGTAACATTTTGGATAAAAATGGAAGGCAGTCGAGCCTCTGCCTATGTAGCACTTACAGCCTGTCATAATTGCTCTCTCAGAGTACTTGGACTTGACATCTGTAATTTGCATGTAATGAATGATACTTTGCTTTGATAACCTTTAATATCATCTTTATATTAATTTAAATTACATGCAGAGTGCCTTACAAAAGACAGTCATTATCTGGTACTTCTGATGAGCTTTATGGAGAAATGTAAAAACCTCTTGGTGCCAGAAACTAAGGAAATGCTCAATAAAAATGATGGGGCAAGTCAAAAGGGCACAAGAGCCAACCTGAAAAAGTTCCCAAACGCTAAAGCTGGAACAATCCCGGCAACAAAATAAATATCGATTCTATTGGATTATAACCCACAGAATAAAGGTCATATCTTTAAGCCCATATAGATATATATAAATAGCTGACTAAATAAGTAAATAAGTCAGGGAGGGGAATAAGTCTTCCTTATAGAGGAATTCCAATTAATAAATAGAGAAGAAATGGAGGAAAGAGAAAATCACCATTAGAACACCACAGTGATAATTGATACAGGCAAAATCCACCTCAAATTCTCAAATTAGTGGGTGCAAGTTGAAAGAGAAACCCTGGCAGATGGCACTTTAAGCCACCATGCTGACAGTCTTGAGGCAAGCTTTTCCCTTCTTCCTTTTCATGGTGAACACTGGGTTAAAGATAACTTGTCCGGATCACATCAAGAGCCCTAGAAATAGCATCTCATTCTATTATACTTGAACTGGCTTAATAACCACTCTTGGGATGACCCACTCACTTCCCCTTTTATCCTTTTCAGTGAATCCTTTGCAACAAATCCAACAGAGCTGGTTTTATCAGCTCTGTGGAGATGCAAACTAATCATATCAGAGAAGTAGATCATTTATAAGACAGCTTAACTGTGATTATCTGTACAAGGTTTGGAAGAAAGGCTTGCTTTTAAAGGAAATAACTAGGTGGAATGTGCTCTCTCACAAGACTACAAAACTGGAATAGGGTGTTCTTCCTTAAAAATCCAAAGAACGCCTGAATAATTGACTTCAAAGTTGATCAATCACAGGAACTCGCAACAAAAACACACAAGAAGAGCACACAGTTTATGGATAAACTTACCTTTTTCACAACAATTCTTTATCTAAGAAATAGTACATTGGGAAAACAGTCCTAGGAGATTAACAACAAATATGGTTTCTGTTTTCTACCCACTTTATTCAGCCCCTTCCTCTCTCAAAATTCCAAGGGGTCATGTATAAGAAAGGGCATTTTCACAATTTAAAAAAAAATGAGTCAAATAATATTCCAAAAGAGTTCCGAAAGCACTGGCCATTAATTTAAGATTATATGTGTGAAATATGCATTGTAATAAATGTTAACAACTTTAAATAGACTAATTGGTCTTTAGCATAGGAAAAAACACATCCCAACAGGCCAATTTTTTTTAAATGGGAGCTGATTAACAATAGGGGGCTTTTGATCTTATCAGTAAATGAAGATTTAATAGTAGGAATTGCCTTGCAAAAGTGATTTCTCTTTTTCCCTTCCTTTCAGGAGAAATTAAGCTCAGAGGCCCCATCACAGACTGGGGTTTCATTGGAGCTGGGTCTCCAGGATGCGCAGATGTTTGCTGGCATTCCAGACTGAGAAGAACAAGAGAATGCTCAGAGTTGGGGCAACAGATGATGTTGCAAGGAGGTTTGTGTGAAAGGGGCAGGAATGAGGCCAAATATCAGATTCTGTGTCTCTGTGCCAGGCCCAGTGTAAACAAGACCCAACAAGCAATAGGTAAGAGCACAGGTTTCTGAGCAGACTGATTTTAGGAAGGTAACTGGCAAGCTAAACGGAATTAGGACTGGGGAGGGAAAGTCTGCAAGTAGGAGGCCGTGGAAAGGCCAGAGATATTAATGGCAAAAAATATGATGGCATTGATACTGACAAAGAGGAGAAGTCACATCTAGAGTCATTTCGGAACTACATTAGACAGATCTGGTGAGGCAGTGGATTAGGGAGAGGGTAGGGAGCAAAATTGGAGAATTTTGAAGAAATATTTTTGTTTGGGAGCGATCAACCAAGGGGAGAAGAAAGTCATTGGGGATAGAGAGGAAATAATGAATTCGGATTTGAATCTTATTGAGTAGTGAATTGTAAGGCATGTGAATTTATCTCAACGAAGTCTGTTCTGTGTTAAAAAAAAAAAAAAGAATGATAGTGCGTACAATTTCAGTCTAGAAAGATGAAAAAGTTCTGGAAGTGGATAAAACAATGTGAATGTATTTAATACCACTTAAAAATATTACAATGGTAAAAATTACATTGTGTATATTTCTTTCCCACAATAAAGAAAGAGAGTGAACAGTCTATGGCCATGCCACCTTGAATGCGCCCAAACTTATCTGGCCATGCCACCTTGACTGCTCCCAAACTCATCTGGCCATGCCACCTTGAATGCGCCCAAATTCATCTGATCTAAGAAGCTAAGCAGGGTCGGGCCTGGTTAGTATTTGGATGGGAGACCACCTAGGAAGACCAGATGCTGGAGGCGTAAAAAAAAAAAAAAAAAAGATCTAGTGAATACATTTGTGATTGGTGGATTACATGGGGCGTGTGGGCATGGTTTCCCCTGTGTTTTGCCTACTCCAATAACAGTCTCGCACTGCTTCCCAAACAGGACCTCAGTATTACAATAACAGCTACCCCTTCACCCTCAGTGTCACATTTTCAGGGGTCAGCGGCCTGGGCTAAAGGCGATGAGCCACAGCTCCGCTCCAGGTGATGAAATCCCCAGTCACACAGCCAACCCCAGATGCGTCCTCAAGCCCTAGAGGCCACAGGACTTAATTGAAAAGTCTCTGAACCAGGCACTCACTTAATAAGATTGGACACATTCCTTTTCTAGCACAACTTCTTATTGAATAGAGCCTGTCAAATTAAGTTCCCCTCCTCAAAAATAATTACAAGCCAGCCAGAGGCAAAAGTGGGAAGTAAGTGAAGTTCATATTTGTTTGGCTTCTGTTTCTCTGTTGAAGCTTTCTTTCCTGAATCACAGCGGTTCTTAAAAGTGTGGTCTCCAGACCAACAGCAGCTGCTGCAGCACATGAGAACTTGTTAGCAATGTACATTGCAGACCCCAGCCCAGACTCTCTGAATCAGGAACTCTGGCAGTGGGCTCCAGTGGTCCGCTTTGGAACCCGCCCTGTGCTGAATGCTGATGCAGCGCCAGCGTGAGAACGCTGCTGTGCTTCAGCTCCCTTGAGCCCAGATAACCAGCTTTCATCATCCGATAACCAAGTTGATCTTCAGTAATGAAAAAGGGCTGGAGGGAGTTACCAGGGACACACACCCCTGAGCTGGTAAAACTGATTTGGTGTTTATTAACATTACAAAACTAATATCTGCTTGTCATTTTTTAAATTAATAAAACATTAAAGATATAGTATAGAAGGTGAAAATCTTCCATAATCTCACAATCATCAATTATTATAGAGATAACTGATGATCACTGTTAACTTCTGATGGAATATTCCCCCAGTTTTTAAATGTGTAACAATACTAAGATACATGATGATTTCCACATACTACATATTTTTTTTTTGAACTGGTAACTGCTCTTTAGTGCTCATATGGTGGAAACTGAGAACTTTGGAGAGAGGACTTTTTTCTTGGAGAATTCCCAAATCGCCTTTTCTTCTCATAAAATTTACTGTGAAATATTAAACCTTTTTGGAACAAACTTTTTGAGAATGTATTTCATAACTTTTGGGGGAGAACTGAGAATTCCCGATAAAAATGCTCAAGGAATTCTCTGATACTCTTCAATGAGACTAAGCTCTTTTTGGGGAAACAAGCTCTCTCCCTGACCACCCAACCTCTCAGCTTACCACAGGTCAGAAGTCCAGTGAGCTTTAGCCTGAAATTCTTTTTCCTTGTGTCAGATCTAATGATGATCATCTATTCGCTTCCCAGAACATCCTGACCAAGAGTGAATTTTGAAAAAAGTTTTTCCATGTGTTCATAAATTTTCTGAAGTTTCATATACGTGCATCAGTTTCTACAAACTAGAGACAACACAAGCAGCCTATCGGACAAGGACTAGACTTTTTTTTCAGCGCCCAAATACAGGAGGAAAAAGACTCGACCTTACATAAAAATACAGTGTGTTGCCCATCTTTCAAAAACCTCTCTGGGCAGTGAGGATGACCTTAAGGTAGTAATTGCTATATTTATGGAAGAGCAGGGACCCGCAATTATCCTCTCTTAAATTCTTACAATGACAGAATAAAATGCTACTATTCCCATTTTATAAGTGAGGCGACTCAAGTTCAAAGAGGCTAAATGTCATGCCCTATGTCCCTTAGCAGGAAAGAGAGGCAGGCCTGGGAGTGTAAAGTCAGCTGTACCTGATTCCATTAGAAAGTACGGAGTCATCTGAAGTTGAACAAAGCAACCCACTTTTTTCATGGTTTAGAATTCCTACTCAATGGCCTTAGTATAAAATTTAAATGGATCCTTATGAGCATTTTGCCGTGTGAAATTTGTATATATATACAAAATGTTCTTGACATTAACAATGAGTGATAAAACCCAGAATATACATTTACACATACCTTGTATTTGAAATTGCCTTTTAACTTAGAAAACGCATTTAAAACTTCGAAAGTAAATATTCCAAAAGGTTAAAGAGTCATCTCGGAGTCATGTGGCTGTAGTTGATCCTTTCCTTTCTATTTGCTGAGCCATCAGAGGATGGGGGTGCAGCCACCAGCCTGGATAAGAACAATTCAGGCTTCACCCGCTACTAGCTGACATGCAACCTTGGGAAGTTTCTGAACTTCTCTGGGCCTCAGGTTCCTCATCTGTAAAATGGGTTGGCATGAGCTATAATGGGCCAATGCTTGTAAAGTGCTTAGGATAGTGTCTGGCACTGTTCCAAATTTTCTTTAATGAACATAATTTTAATAACAGAAAAGTTGCTTTTAAAAGTTGTTATACATTTATTACTTCATATTTTCTTACTTGAATATCTTAGAATAAATAAATGACTATAATCAAACAAATAAACATTTTAAATGATTGGAGGAAAGATCCCCCAATGTGGATGGGGAGAAACTGAAGCCAAACACTAGTTCCCTGGAGGTTGGGGAAACCAGATGTGTGGGCAGATGAGATTCACGAGCGGCTTCCCATTAAGCTTTTGAGCTGTAAACTGTGGCAGTTGGTGGGACCTTCTCAGAGATTCTTGACAATTGCTGTAGCTCCTATGCCAGCTTTCGTGCTTTGGACCAAGGCATTTAATGTCAGCTTCTCTGACCTTTTAGGCAGCATCCCTGACCCCTAACCTCACCACCCCCTCCGGCTCTTCCATCTCCCACCTAAGCCCCTGATTCCATATTCAGCCTTGATATCTGAAACATGCAGAGTGGCTTCTGATTTCCTGACCAGATCCAGACTGATACAGACTGTGCCAGAGGTCTTCCATTTCCATCCTTGGTCCTCCTCCAGCCTGCGCTGGGTGCTGGAACTATAGACAGCTTTGTGTCAAATTCATTCAGTGAAAGCACCAGCAGGGATAGATGATGAAAAGAGAGAGAAGTCAGGGTATATATTCTTCTCACTCCCTCTGTGCTCTATCACTTATTGGCTGTGTCCTTCTACTGAAGTCTATAGCTCCCATCAGCAGCCCCTTTGCACAGAGTTCCAAACACAACTTCCTCCCTCTCTTGGGCCTTAGGTAGTAAATCTCTGTTATTGCTACCCATAGCATACTAATCTATTTTTTGCTATTACCCCTAAACCCTGCCCACATCTTCATAAATAATTCCTTATTAAATCCTTCTCAATGACCGAGATTAAGTGCAGCATCTGTTTCCTACCAGGCCTTGACTGAGACACTGCTCCTCACCCCTCACCAAGCCCCTGACAGGCTCCCAGGATGGCCGAAAGGGTTTTAGGTGCCTCGGTGTTCAATATCAACAGTCGAAGATCACCAGACATTGAGGAACATTTCCAATGTGAAGTAAAGACACACACACACACACACACACACACACACACACACACACACACACAAACACACACAGAATTAAGAAAAAAAAGTATACAGAGAACAAAAGACTTCATCATCAATAACCAAAACACTAAAAGATTCTTAGAATGTTAAGAGAAGATATTGCATGAAACAAGGACAGGACATAAATAAAAACAGAAAAAGGGAGAAAGGAGGAGGAGAAATGAAATGGGAAGAGGGGGAGGAGGAGGTGAGGTTGTTATAATCAAAGGGCAAGAAAGACCTTGGAAATTTGAAATATGATAGCCAAAGTTTTAAAAACTGAATGAAAGAGCTGTCATATAAAGTCAGGGAAATTTCCCAGGAAGTAGAATAAAAGAGAATGAGATGGAAAATAGAAGAGAAAGAATAGAAAATATAGAAGTTTGTTCCAACTTATAGACAGTTCAGGAAAAAAGTAAACAAAAAAAAAAAAAAAAGGAAGGACTGGAATTATCAAATTAATAACACACAAAAATGTCCCTAAACTGAAGGACAACTGTTTCTACATGGAAAG
>NW_011888862.1:7945015-7947734 GCF_000151845.1 Pteropus vampyrus
GTAACTAGCAGGCAGATAGAAGCAGAAGAGTGCAAACCTTATTAAGAACAGGGCATTATAAGCTTAAATAATAAGAAGAGAATTGTTATAACAAGACAGTAATGAATGTTCAGCATACATAGGAACAAACTGAGATAACAATGACTGAAAATGGGGGGATTCAAAGATCCAAATTCGCAAAGGGAATGGAGATAAGGCACACGCAGAAGAAAAGGGACGACTGTATATATATATATATAAATAAAACCATCCTTTACATATTTATAATGGTAACACACACCAAAGATTCAGAATCGAAGCATATAACGTAAAACAAGAAGGATCAGAGGGAGAACCCACAAAACCCAACCAAAATTTAAAAAAAAAAGAAAAGAAACACAATGACAAGGAAGCAATGGAAACACCAAGCTACCAGAAAGCAAAAGATAAAATGGCTATGAGAAGACCTCATATTTCAATAATCCCCCTAAATATAAATGGACTAAACTCACCAATAAAAAGGGACAGAGCTGCAGATTGCATCAAAAAACAAAACCCAACCATATGCTGCCTCCAGGAGACACATCTCAGCTCCAAAGACAAATATAGACTCAAAGTGAAAGGGTGGAAAATGATATTTCAAGCAAATGGCATTCAGAGAAAAGTGGGCGTAGTGGTACTAATATCAGATGAAATAGACTGCAAAATAAAAGATGTAAAGAAAGATACTGAGTGACACTTCATAATCATAAAGGGAATCATGCACCAAGAAGATATAGCACGTATTAATATCTATGATCCCAATCAGGGAGGCTTGAAATATGTAAAGCAATTACTAACAGAACTAAGGGGAGAAACAGACCAAAACACTATCATAGTAGGGGACCTAAATAAACCCACTGTCAGATATGGACAGATCATTCAAACAGAAAATTGATAAGGAAATAACATCCTTAAATAACACATTAGTCCAACTGAACATAATTGACATTTACAGAGCCTTTCATCCCAAAACAGGTGCTTATACATTCTTCTCTAGTGCACATGGAACATTCTCAAGAATTGACCACATATTAGGACACAGAGATAGCCTCGACAAATAAAAGAGGGTTGAAATCATACCAACCATATTCTCTAGTCATAATGCTTTGAAATTAGAGATAACTGCAAGAAGAAATCAGGAAGAACCACAAATACATGGAGATTAAACAACATGCTACTGAAAAATAACTGGATCAGAGAAGAAGTAAAAAGAGAGATCATGAGATACATAGAAATGAATGACAATGATAGTACAACATATCAAAATTTTGGGACACAGCAAAAGCGGTCATAAGAAGAAAGTTCGTATCATTACAGGCCTATATCAAAAAACAAGAACGAACCCAAATAAGCAACCTAACAGTTCATCTTAAAAATCTAGAAAAGGAAGAACAAATGAAGCCTAAAGTCAGCAGAAAGAAAGAAATAATCAAAATTAGAGCAGAAATAAATAAAATTGAAAACAAAAACAACAACAGCAAAACAATAGAAAGTATAAATGCAACAAAGAACTGGTTCTTTGAGAAGGTTTATAAGATTGACAAGCCCCCGGCTAGAATCACTAAAGAAAAAAGAGAAAGGACACAAATACACAAAATCAGGAATGAAAGAGGGGAAATTATGACTGATACCACAGAAATACACAGGATCATACAAGAATACTATGAAAAAGTATATAACACCAAATTTAATAACCTAGAAGAAATGGACCAGTACTTAGAAAGATACAACCTTCCTAGACTGAATCAGGAAGAACTGGAAAATCTAAATAGACTGATCAGCAATATGGAAATCGAAACAATCATCAAAAACCTATCAAAAAGTAAAAGTCCAGGGCCAGGTGGCTTCACCAGTGAATTCTACCAAACATTCAAAGAAGATTTGAATGTTTGGTAGAATTGGAAGATTCTCCTCAAACTCTTCCAAAAAATCGAAAAGTAGGCAATACTTCCCAACTCTTTTTATGAAGCCAATATTACTCTTATACCAAAACCTGGTAAAGATAACATAAAAAAGAAAACTACAGGCCAATATCTCTCATGAACACTGATGCAAAAATCCTAAATAAGATACTAGCGAACTGAATACAGCAACATATTAAAAAAATTATACACCACGATCAAGTGGGCTTCATCCCAGAGGCACAGGGATGGTTCAACATATGCAAATCGATTAATGTGATACACCACATAAACAAATTAAAAAATAAGAATCACATGATCATATGAATAGATGCAGGAAAAGCCTTCGACAAGATACAGCATCCATTTATGATCAAAATACTTAACAAAATCGGTATAGAAGGAAAGTACCATAACATAATAAAAGCCATATATGACAAACCCTCAGCAACCATTATACTTAATGGTGAAAAACTAAAAACCTCCCCTCTAAGATCAGGAATAAGGCAAGGCTGTCCACTATTGCCACTGTTTTTCAATATACCATTGGAGGTCCTAGCGAGTGCAATCAGACAAGAAAAAGATATAAAAGACATCCAAATAGGAAACAAAGAAGTTAAACTGTCATTATTTGTGGATGACATGATTCTCTATATAGAAAATCCTAAGACTCCACAAGAACACTACTAGAAACAATAGGCAAATACAGTAAAGTCTCTGGATACAAAATCAATGTTCAAAAATCCACAGCGTTCCTATACTCTAATAACGAAGTGTCAGAAAAAGAAGCAGAAAAA
>NW_011888862.1:7947784-7950060 GCF_000151845.1 Pteropus vampyrus
CTAAAGAAAAAAGAGAAAGGACACAAATACACAAAATCAGGAATGAAAGAGGGGAAATTATGACTGATACCACAGAAATACACAGGATCATACAAGAATACTATGAAAAAGTATATAACACCAAATTTAATAACCTAGAAGAAATGGACCAGTACTTAGAAAGATACAACCTTCCTAGACTGAATCAGGAAGAACTGGAAAATCTAAATAGACTGATCAGCAATATGGAAATCGAAACAATCATCAAAAACCTATCAAAAAGTAAAAGTCCAGGGCCAGGTGGCTTCACCAGTGAATTCTACCAAACATTCAAAGAAGATTTGAATGTTTGGTAGAATTGGAAGATTCTCCTCAAACTCTTCCAAAAAATCGAAAAGTAGGCAATACTTCCCAACTCTTTTTATGAAGCCAATATTACTCTTATACCAAAACCTGGTAAAGATAACATAAAAAAGAAAACTACAGGCCAATATCTCTCATGAACACTGATGCAAAAATCCTAAATAAGATACTAGCGAACTGAATACAGCAACATATTAAAAAAATTATACACCACGATCAAGTGGGCTTCATCCCAGAGGCACAGGGATGGTTCAACATATGCAAATCGATTAATGTGATACACCACATAAACAAATTAAAAAATAAGAATCACATGATCATATGAATAGATGCAGGAAAAGCCTTCGACAAGATACAGCATCCATTTATGATCAAAATACTTAACAAAATCGGTATAGAAGGAAAGTACCATAACATAATAAAAGCCATATATGACAAACCCTCAGCAACCATTATACTTAATGGTGAAAAACTAAAAACCTCCCCTCTAAGATCAGGAATAAGGCAAGGCTGTCCACTATTGCCACTGTTTTTCAATATACCATTGGAGGTCCTAGCGAGTGCAATCAGACAAGAAAAAGATATAAAAGACATCCAAATAGGAAACAAAGAAGTTAAACTGTCATTATTTGTGGATGACATGATTCTCTATATAGAAAATCCTAAGACTCCACAAGAACACTACTAGAAACAATAGGCAAATACAGTAAAGTCTCTGGATACAAAATCAATGTTCAAAAATCGACAGCGTTCCTATACTCTAATAACAAAGTGTCAGAAAAAGAAGCAGAAAAAAAATAATTCTTTTTGCAATTGCAACAAAAAGAATAAAATACCTAGGAATAAATTTAATGAAAAAAGTCAAAGACCTATATAATGAAAACTATAGGACTCTATTAAAAGAAATCAAAGAAGATACAAAGAAATGGAAAGATATTTTGTGTTCTTGGAAGAATCAACATAGTTAAAATGACCATATTACCTAAAGCATTATATAGATTTAGTGCAATCCCCATCAAAATCCCATCGGCATTTTTTAAAGAAATAGAACAAAAAAATCATCAGATTTGCATGGAAGCACAAAAGAACCTGAATCACCAAAGCCATCCTGAGAAAAAAGAATGAGGCTGGAGACATCACCCTGCCCAAATTCAAATTATACTACAAAGCGACAGTAATCAAAACGGCCTGGTATTGGCAGCAAAATAGACACATGGACCAGTGGAACAGAATCAAGAGTCCAGAAGTAAACCCATGTTTATATGGGCAAATAGTTTTTGACCAAAAAATCCAAAAGCATACAGTGGAGAAAGGAAAGCCTCTTCAATAAATGGTGCTGGGAAACCTGGAAAGCCACCTGCAAAGGAATGAAACTAGATTGTTGTGTCACCACACACCAAAATTAACTCAAAATGGATAAAGGACCTAAATATAAGACCGGAAACAATAAAATACATAGAAGAAAACATAGGAACTAAACTCAAGGAACTCAAACGTAAAGAGGATTTTATGAATTTGACCTCAAAGGCAAGGGAAGTAAAAGCTAAAATAAATGAATGGGACTACATCAAGCTAAAAAGCTTCTGCTCAGCAAAAGAAATCGTCAACAAGGTAAAGAGACAACCATCTCAACGGGAAAATATATTTGTAAGCAACCCCTCCAATAAGGGCCTAATACTCAAAATATACAAAGAACTCATATGACTCAATAACAACAACAACAACAACAACAACAACAAAACAAATGATCCAATCAAAAAATGGGCAGAGGAACTGAATAGACAATTCTCCCTAGAGGACATATAAATGGCCAACAAATATTTGAAAAGATGCTCAACACCGCTAGCTATTAGGGAAATGCAAATCAAAACCACAATGAGATATCATCTCACACCTGTTAGAATAGCTCTAAACAGGACAAGTAATAACAAATG
>NW_011888862.1:7950110-7952701 GCF_000151845.1 Pteropus vampyrus
AAGTCAGGGAAATTTCCCAGGAAGTAGAATAAAAGAGAATGAGATGGAAAATAGAAGAGAAAGAATAGAAAATATAGAAGTTTGTTCCAACTTATAGACAGTTCAGGAAAAAAGTAAACAAAAAAAAAAAAAAAAGGAAGGACTGGAATTATCAAATTAATAACACACAAAAATGTCCCTAAACTGAAGGACAACTGTTTCTACATGGAAAGGGCCCACCAAGGACAGGACATTGAATGAAAAAAAAAGATGCACAAGGCATATTATCATGAACTTCAGAACACCAGTGGTAAATCCTAAAATCTTCCAGAAAGAACAAGCAAGTTGCAATAACAAAGGATTGGGAATCAAAATGTATCAGACTTCTCAATAAGGTCTCTAGAAATTGGAAGATAATGAGGCAATATCTTCAAAATTCTGAAAGTAAATGATTCTCAACCTAGAATTCAACACCCAACCAAACCATCAATCAAATACAAAACTGGAAGAATGACATTTTCACACATGGAAGGCTTCCAAATTCATATCTTCTATGTACTCTTCAGAAATGTCAGGAGGATGTGCTCCAGCATAAGAAAAGAGTACACTAAGATGATGGAAGACACAAGACTGAGGAAACAAAGGGTGCCATATCAGAGAGCAGTGGGAGAAAAGTCCCTGGATGACTCTGTGTAGGAGGACCAGAGGACAATCAGTTCAGCTTGAACAGCATAGAGAGCTCTGGGTGGGAGGTGTGATTGAATTGAGTATGTGGACCATGTTACTGATAAACTTTGGTAGATTTGGTAGAGGCTGTAGTAGGCAGAATAATGGCCCTCCAAAGATGCCAACATCCTTACCCCCGAACTTGTGAATATGTCAGGTTATATTGGAAAAGAGGGCTTAAGGTTGCAGATGGAATTAAGGTTGCTAATCAGCCAAATTTAGGATGGGGAGATTATCCTGGATTATCCAAGTGGGCCTATAATCATAAAGATCCTTAAATATGGAACAAGGAGACAGAAAAAGCATCAGTGTTACAGTGATATAGCACGAGAAAGGCGTGACCTGGCTTGGAAGATGGAAGGGGCCATGAGCCGAGGAACGCAGACAACTTCTCAAAACTGTAAATAGCAAGGGAATGGATTCTCCCTTAGAGCTTCCAGAAGGAAAGCAGCCCTTCTAACACCTTGATTTTAGCCCAGAGGGGCCCATTTTGGACTTCTGGCCTTATATCAGCAATAGCAGAAACACATATAGAGGATTTGAATGAGCACCTAAAAACTAAACAAATAAGAAACTCAAGGCAGTTAACATTATGAAAAACAATAAGTTGTAAAAAAATGAAACAATCTATAGTATAACCTATGTGATTCATCAAAAATAATATTTGTAAGACGTCAGAAGCATGGCAGAGTGAGAGATGTCCCTAGATCCCTCCCCTTGAAACAACAATAAGCTGAACATTCAAAACGCAACAAAAAACACCCAAACACACACCATCATGTCTGAGCGTGCAATCTGCACATAGGAGCTACCACAGGTCAGAACCCCGGGTGTCGGGCAGTAGACTGGGAGAAATGAAGAAGCTGCCTCTCGCAGTTGCTAAAGCTCCCAGTAGGAGGAGGGGGAGGGGTGAAGGTGCAGGAACTTCCCTGAACAGCCCTACCTGGGGCTGCTGTGAGCCCCCCACATTGGGCAGAAGGACCCAGTCATCAGAGCAGAAAACAGAGAAGCAGGACGGGACCACAGAGAAACAACACTTGATTTTTACCAGCCACGGTTGCAAAACTGAGGCTGAGCCACAGCCCCCAAATCCCAACCCAGAGGGCTCCTCCCCCCATACCCTCCGAGGCCGATCACCGCAGAGCCCCAGGGGAATCTGAGCAAATGCTACCGAAACTGTTGCTAACACTGACAGGGACTGAAACTGAGGATAGCGAGCGTGATATTCAATTAGAAAATGAAAAGGAATTATTAAGACTTTATATAAAGCAGGGATCCAAAAGGCTTAGACACCACCTACTGGAAACCAAAAGAAAAGCGCCTTCTTTGCAACGGGCTAAAGAGAGACCTTTATATTATAAACCTTCTTTCTGGAAAAACAGCAGAATACACTTCCATTAATGCCCAGGCAGAGAAATAGTCCATTAAACACCATGAACAACCAAGGTGACAAGGCATCTCAGAAAAAAAGAGAAAAATCTCCAGGAAATAAGCTTACAGACATAGAAATATGCAACTTAAATGACAGAGACTTCAGGATCGTACTTCTGAAAAAACTCAGTGAGTTCCGAAACGAGTCATATCAACAATTTCAGGAATTAAAAAAACAACTAGATGAGCAAAGAAAGGAGATTGAAACCTTAAAAAAAAAAAACAACAGAATAGATCTTCTGGAGATAAAAAACACATTGCAATAGATGAACGATGGAATAGCAAGCTTGGGAAAAAGAGTCAACCAAATGGAGGAAAAGATTAGTGATATCCAAGACAGAAATCTAAAAATAAATCAGAAGGAAGAAGAGAGAAGCCGAAGAATGAAAAATAATGAAAAAGAAATTCAAGAGCTAGCTGATACCATCAGGAGAGGAAACATAAGAATAATGGGA
>NW_011888862.1:7957036-7975013 GCF_000151845.1 Pteropus vampyrus
AAACCACAATGAGATATCATCTCACACCTGTTAGAATAGCTCTAAACAGGACAAGTAATAACAAATGTTGGAGAGGATGTGGAGAAAAAGGAACCCTTATATACTGCTGGTGGGACTGCAAATTGGTACAGCCACTATGGAAAACAGTATAGAGGTTCCTCAAAAAAACTAAGAATTGATCTACCATATGCTCCAGCAATCCCTCTACTGGTTATTTACCCCAAAGACTTGAAAACCCATATCCGAAAAGATACTTGCACACCGATGTTCATAGCAGCATTATTCACAGTGGTCAGGACATGGAAGCAACTGAAGTGTCCTACGATAGATGATTGGATAAAGAAGCTGTGGTACATATATACAATGGAATATGACTCAGCCATAAGAAGAGATGAAATACTGCCATTTGCGACAACGTGGGTGGACCTCGAGATAATCATGCTAAGAGAAATAAGCCAGATAGAAAAAGTTGAAAACCACATGATATCACTTATATGTGAGATATAAACCTAAAAGCAACAAATGAACAGGACAAACAAACTGAGACCCATGGTCATGGACAATAGACTAGTGGCTACCAGAGGGGAAGGGAGAGTGGGGAGAGGGGAGGTAGGTGGGGTAAAGAGGGTCAAATATGTAGTGACAGCAGAAAATCTAACTATGGGCGGTGAACACACAATGCAGTATATATATGCGCCTTACTGTTGAGTTGTACACCTGAAATTTACTGGATTTCATTAACCAATGTCACCATAATAAAAAATAATAATATTTATGTGGTCATACAATGTAAAGCAATTAACTTGACAGAAAATATGACAATAATATATTGGGAGATTTTGGAGTTGGAAATTGGGGAGCTAAATCCCCATGTATTATAAGAGAAACTCAGTAAACAGTGCCTAGAATTAATAAAACAAAAAATAGCAGTATAAGCATATTATTTAGATATGGGATGGTAAATCCTGAAGAAACAGGTATAAGAGTTGAAAGTGGTTCTCCAGGAATGGAACTGAAATACAAAGGGGTGGAGTGGGGAACCCTGCGCATGGAGATAAGCCTTATTTAGGACAGTCGTTTAAACTATGTGTGTATCAATTTCCTATCACTGTTGTAACAAATTACTACAAACTCAGTGGCTTAAAACAACGCAAATTTATTATCTTACAGTTTTGGAAGTCAGAAGTCTGAAACGTGTCTCACTGGGCTGAAATCGAGGTGTTGGCAGGGCTGAACGCCCTCCAGAGGCCCTAAGGGAGAACCTGTTCCTTGCCTTTTCCAGCTTCTAGACACTAGAGACTGTCGCATTCCTGGGTGGCTGGCCTTGTCCAGTCAGCAGTCACATTACTCTGAACTGTTTCCGTCGTCCTATCTTCTTTTCTGACTCTTGTCTGTACGTTTCCCTAATAAGGGTGATTACATTGGGATTCTATTGGGCTCATCTGAATAATCCAAAATAATCTATCTCAATATCATTAACTTAATCACATCTGTGAAATTCCTTTTACCAGGTAAGGTAAAGTAAGGTAAGGTAAGGTAACATAGTTATAGGTTCCAGGGATTAGAATGTAGACTTCTTTGGTGGAGTGACATTCTGCTTACCCTAATGTATCTGTATTATTTTAATAGAAATATTTTTTAAAACATGCACTCTTTGACCTAACAATTCTACTTCTAGGAAATAATGCTAATGGAATGATTAGTCATGTGTATGAAAAATCTGTGTTCATAGACATTGTTTATGATGCTAAAAAAATTATAAGCAACTAGATGTTCATGATAAAAATGTTTAAGATATAGCTATAAAAAGACTACTATGTAGAATTAACCATTATGCTATAGAGCTTTATGATGAATAAAGTTGTTCACTGTTTAAGTAACAAAAACAAAATAGTAAATGGCAAGTTTGCCACTATCAAATTTGTTTTAAAAGTGTGTTATGTGTAGAAAATGTGAGCGTTTTTGCATATGTACGTACATATATGTAATATGAGTATATATAGAGACAGAGACAGAAACAGAAAGAAGAAAAATGTGCACGTGCGTGTGCGCTCGCACGTGCGTAGTGGTTATATATGTGCCAGAAGCCCGAAAGAATTGAGAGCAAAGTGTTAACTGTGGTTGCTACTGAATGGTAGGAGTACAGGTAATTTTAATTTTCTTCCTTATGCTTTCACAATTTCTAGGATTTTTCCCTCATCAGGCATGCGTTACTCTTACAACCAGAAAATAAGTTATTTCCATTTTGCAAAAGTAAATAACTTTTAAAAATGAGCATCTGAGATCCTAGAGATTAATCATGGCAACAACTGTCACCAAAGATTGATTACACGTGTAGCAATTAGCACACCTAAGAAAAGATGTCAACCACCCTTACTAATTAACACTAAAATGTGGTTTAGCTCTAAATGCTCTAGAAGTATGTTGAAGCCATGACTATAAATTTCCATATCTTGTTCTTTTTAGAATCTTTGTCTATGCTAAGGTCTGGGATGCAGAACTCCTCAGTGGGCGCTGAAATCTCTTGATTTTCAAGCAGCATTTGAAAGAGGCAGCTCAATTCCCTTTCTTGCCCATTAGGTGGGGCAAGAAAGCTTTAGAAGAGTCCCTATCTGCTAAAACATGAACAGGAAGAGACCAAATTGCAGGGGGAAGGGGGAAGACAGGTAGAAGGGCTCAGAAGTTATCCCAGTCCACTTTGGTGGGATGTGTGCTAAAATTATTCTAGGATGAAAACTATTTAGAGAGAGTTTTCTAGAAAATATCAAGTCGAGAGTCTATACAATGCGGTTCAGTACCTGACAATCACACCCATTACCAAGACTTTTTTCTAACATTTTAAAATTAAAATATCTCTGGTTGAAATGCAAATTAAAACAACACCGAGATGCCATTTTTCACAAATCAGACTGGCAAAAATTCAAAAGCTTATCAACACACTCCTCCAGCCAGGCTCTGGGGAAACAGGTGGAGAAGGTAAGAATGCAGGCAAATAAGCACATGAAAAGAAGTTCGACTTCACTAGTCTGTTAGGGAAATGCACATTTAGGCCACAATGAGCTGTCACTTCACACCTACTAGAAACAAACAAAGTAACTGAAGCTTGTGAGGATATGGAACCGGGGGACTCTCATTCATTGCTGGCCAGAGTGTAAAATGACACAGCAGCTGCTTAGGAAACCGGTTTGGTCATTTCTTACAAATTTTAAACATATATTTACCATATGACCTGGCGATCTTATTTCTGGGCATTTACTCAAGTGAAGTTAAAAGACATGCTGACAAAAAGACCTGTAACTGCCAAAAGGTAGAAGCAACAGATGTCTATCAAGTAGTGAATGGATAAGTAACTTTTGGTACATCCAGACAATGGATTACTACTTAGCAATAAAAAGAAATAAATTAGTGAAATATAAAACGTGTCCTTGTTTGGGGGTGGTAGAGGGGATTGCTCACAAAGAGGCACGAAAGAACTTTTTGGGGCAATAAATATATTCTATATTTTGACTGTGGCTGTAGTTCAGTAGGTTTGTCATACTGAACTGTATGCCTAAAAAGATGAATTTTACTGTGCATACATCATACCTTAATAAGCAAGCCCAACTTTAAGAAAGAAACTCTGCCTGGGTCTGAATCCCAGCTCTGGCATTTACTAGCTGGTGATCTTGGGCAGGTTATTTACCTTTTCTGTGCTCAGTTTCTTCATCCGTATAATGGAGACAATGATAGTGCCTACCTACTTCATAGGGTTTCTATGAAGATGGAGAGTGCTGGAATGTTGACTGACGCAGTGATTGTTTAGTACATGAACTGTTATTCTTATGGTCCAAATAGATAAGTCTGAGTCTGAAGGCCTGCCACCTGCCCTGCACACCACACTGGGTATTTACAAAGAGCACATGGGATAAAGATGAGATTAAGTGATGGCTGACCATTCAAGGACAGATTTAAAAAAAAAAAAAATTGGAAAAAAGCAGAATCTGAGAGGACTGCCTGTATTCTGAGTCTCTCTGTGAATTAGAAAGCTATTAACTGAGATCACGAACGAAGAACACTTTTGGAGTTCAGTCCAGTTTCAAACAGGATGAGTTTGAGATGGTTGTAGGGCATTCAGGTGAAAATTCTATGTGACAAAATAGAAATGTGTACAGAGCACATGGAGAGAGGTCAGGGGTAGGGGCAACGTTTTAAAAAAATGTTAATGAACAGAAAATGGAAGGACCTGACTCTCCAGATGGAAGGAGCCCACCAGGAGTTCGGCGCAATGAATAGAAGACCCATTGTTGATAAAGTTCAGGGTATCAGAGAAAAATTGGAAATCTTTCAGAGGTCAAAAAAGTAAAACAGTTCACATATATAGGAATAGGAGCCAGAGAAATGTTTTAAAAATAGAAACAAAATGATTTTGAACCTATTTTAGATATTTCATTTAAGTGGAATAATATATGTCCTTTTGTGACTGGCTTATTTCCCTTAGCACATTTTCAAGGCTTGTGCCCTTGTAGCCTGTATCAACACTTCATTTCTTTTTATGTCTAAGATCCCATTGTATGGATACACCACATTCTGTTTATCCGTTCATCTCTTGATGGACACTTGGGTTGTTTCCACTTTTTCACTATTGTGAATAGTGCCATTATGAACAAGTCTGTGAGTTTTTGTTTCAATTCTTTTGAGTATATATCTGTCACTGAGTTCAGCCACTCAAAAGCCAATACCTGAGAGACAAATGTTGAGTAGAGAGGAAAGGTTGCTTTTTTTCAGGAAACTGGCAGCCTGAGAAGACTGTGACTACTGTCTAAAGACCATCTCCAAAGTTGTAGACCAACTAGAAGGCTTTTAAAGAACAGGAAGGGGAGGGGAACTTCCAGGGAACTGAGAGTCTGGGTTTCTTTAGTCATAGATAACGCTTTTTCACATCAGACTCCTGCGTATTGGTCGTAGCTACCTTGGAGACATTCTTTCCTTCTGTAAAACAAACTCAGAAACTCTCCTCCGGACCCTGAAGTTATCTCCTTCTGCTTGACAAAGAAAACAACACATAAGCAACACAGAATTATATTGTGAGAATTAGGGGTGCTGGGTCGAGGAACCAAGATTCTGCAAAGTCTCTCATAATTGTGAGTCAACGACATTATCTTAAAAGCAAAGGCAGAAACTAGATATTGTATGACTGTTGCCATTGTTTAAGCTAGCGTTGTTTTGTGTTTAACTAGCTATACTTTTCTATTATCTTGAGCGAAATGTACTTTTAAACATTTCTCCTCAACTTTCTTAACAGTCCTTCAGAACACATCTAACATAATTTCTTAATCTTTGACTATAAACTCCATGACAACCAAAGCAATTGAAACATTTAGTTAAAGCCTATATACCTTTATCTTAATTAAGAATTATTTAATTCTAGCTGTCAAAAATACTAATGGCATTAAAGTCACAAGGGGCTCAGCTACATAGCTAAGAGTGGAATTGCTGTGTCATATGGTAATTCTATGTTTAGCTTTTTGAGGAACCTCTTGGTAACGTTTTCATCACCACAGTTGTTAAAAGACCATAAAGTTAGCAGCATTGTGTTCCCTGCAACCCCTTGCAGAAACTCATCAGCAAGAACTTCTCAACATTAAAGTCAATGTCTTCTGTACTAAATATTAAGCATCATTAGAAGGGATTAGAATTTGAGGTAATAATTTACTTTAGAAAATTATCTGTAAAACTATACCTAGTTTTTAATATCTTAAATGATATATACAGCAAAGACAACAAACAAGCCCTCTAAATTTTAATATGATAATTCAGGGTTTCCTAAGACATTTTAGCTTTCTGAGAATGGGATTCTATCCCTTGCCCTCTAAAATACATAAACTTGAATGTCATACAAATTGCAAACACTTTTTAAACATGTGACTACCTGTAAAGACTGAATATACAGAAAATATTATCTCAACTACCAAAAAAGGCTCAGAAAGACTAACGAAAAAATTACTAAAATGTTAGTTTACACTAAATATATATGAGCAGTGTGACTATGAATTTTTCTTCCTTTTCCATATTATATTATGTACTTTGTCAGTTTTTTAAAAAAAAAGCAGTAAAATGAACTTATATTTAATTATGTTAAATATTATAAATTAATGATTTTTATTTAAAAGTCAACAACACATACTTAAATAAGGTTACCCACATTTTATGATGTGAGAGGAGGTAATGGCAGGGAGCAAAACCCCTCTGGACTAAGGTGAAGTAGGCAGCCCTGGAGGGAAAGCTTGTTTACATGGATTTTAGTAACAGACAATGGATAGGATGAAATATCCTTAGTAGATTTTTAAAAGAATGACTTTATCTTATGAAAATGATACATTCATTATAATTCCACTGATACAGCAAAGAACAGAGTTGCTTATACTCCCACCACTTAAAAACTCACCACTGTTAACAGCAGGTGGGCATGTTTGCAGACCTCTCTATTCATATGTATAGATAAGACTGATGGTGGGAATCATTACACTTTTTATTTAAAAAAGTTTTAGAGTTAATTTTATTTGACGGCTAAAGAAAAAAATTAGAAATGAAACTGAAGGGGCAGCTGTACTTCAGATGATGTTTCTTTACCATAGGGCTATTGGTTCCTAAAAGAGCTTGCATCAGAATGCCCTGGAGGGCTTATTAAAACAGACTGCTGGGCCCCACCGCCAGAGCTTCTTATTCAGCAGATCTCCGGTGGGACCAAGAATCTGCACTTCTAACGAGTTTGCAGGTGATGCTGATACTGCTGGTTGAGGACCACCCTTTGAGAACCACTGCACAAAGATCAAGGAAAATACTGAAAAACTTAAGGATGGTCATTAGGGTTTTTTTCCTGTATTATAAAATACAATCTTAAACATTAAAACTCGATATGACACATGGCCATGAAAGATGAGGTGGTCGGTAACTTAGTTTTCCTTCTTCTTTCTCTCACCCATGTACCAACTGATCGATGTATTTCAATTTCTTTGTCAAGATTGATTATGTCCTATTCCACTGTTTTAAAATCTTAGTTCTGTTCTTTTAATGGGCTCAGAGCTCATAACCATTCCCTTTATCGGAACTTTGTTGGAAAACCTGGTCCCCTCTCTTCTGGGTTCCCATTAAATGTTCAGAACAGGGGTTCACTGAACTGAGTCAAAGGTCTATCATATTCATTGGGCTTTGGCTTCCACAGGTGGCACTGAGACCTGGGAAGTGCCTTGTCCTGGGAATTCTTCCTCTTTGCTGAGGTCATGAGATGGTAGCAAGGGTTTTCCTTCACTTTCCTCCACGTGGCCTGATCATCCCCCATCAGTCCCTGTGCTCATATTGGGGCCCACATCACCAAGATGTTGTCAATAATTTACTCAGTGCTCATCAGGGGTGTGGGGGAGGGCTTATAGTCACACCACACCTGCTTCATTAGCATCTTCTTCCTACACCTTCTTTGTCTGGTTGCTGCTGGGAGATTTGTGGCTGCCGGTTATTGAGTTGGCTAGATAATGGGAGAGTTTCTGATCCAGCTTTACTTTTCCTGCTTGTGTTTGGAAGCATCTCCCATCTTTTTTTTTTTTTTAACTACTCAGAAATGTAGGATTGGATAAAACATGGTCCGTATTATGCATCTACATAAGTTATTGCAACATAAAAATGATATTTTTCTCCAATAAAAAAAGTATTCTCTAAAATATTTATAGTTTTCTCTGTGATAGGATTATGGATTTTTTTAAATTGAATTTTATATTGATCTAATTATAGATTTACATGAAGCTGTAAGAACTAATAAAGACAGATCCCATGTACACTTTACCGTTTCTCCCAACCCATGAAATTTTAAAAGCAGCAAAACCAATACAGCGGTGACTTTGGAGGTTTGTGAAACCAATAAGAAATGTGACATGGGAGGGGGCGCTCAACGAGAAATACCAACGTTTCTCTGAACCTTTTGTATATATATCCAGTATAGTACTTACGCTCTATGTTGTAAGTCTTTGTTTTTGCGAATCTCTTCCCCAAAAGTTGATAAAGTTCCTCAGAGCAGGAACTGCGTCTTATCTTTGTCTTCCCAGTGCCAGGGAAGGGCCTACCACACAGAGGAGGAAGAGAAGGCAGTGGTATGTGATTTAACAAAGCATCTTCTCTTCTAAAGTCTTATGCATCAGTCAATTCAAATTCCAGTCAAAAATTGCTATAGATAACCTTTTGTTCAACCTCCACATGAAAATTCGGTATTTAGTTCCTAATAAACATGTTCTACTTGTTACTCATTCATTCAACTAATATTTAATGAGTTTCTACTATGTGTCAAGTAGGATGCTGGGAGCTGGCAATACGATGGTGAACAAGACAAGACATGGTACTCTAAGTTATAAAGTAAGCCTTTCTTTTTTAGGCTTTAGATCTTATGCATACAATGTTTTTTGAATACACTCATGCTACAAAGAGGTATTTTTGCAAATAACATGCTTTGCATTTTGAGACGGCGCCATAAGAATATCTGAATATACCTAGAATGATTAATATTGAATTGACCATCTCACTCTGAAGTGCTACAATAAAAAAAAATAGAGCTAGAGAATCAATGCTGTTTACCAAATTACATGTCTATGGCTTAATGCCCGTTTCCCCTTTCAGACTGTTCATACCATAAAGAAAGGCTCTGTGTGTCTTGTCCTCTTGTTCACTGCTGTAATTTTAGCACAGAATCTGTGCAATAAATATGTGTTAACTAAATGGTTAAATATTTGAGGCTCATAACTGTTTCCCAGATTATGGGAATAAACAAAATAAATTATTTTTAAATTTAAGGCAGATGTTATGAGTACCTAACAAAATATAAAACTGTCATACTTGTGTGCATGCATTGCTTTCTTACCATATGTGGAATGTTAAATATATTTGGAAAACCTGACCTATAGAGATGGTAGACAGCATAAGACAGGCCATCTAGCTAAATTTGTTACCTGATTTTAATGCAAGTGTTCTAACCCTGCCCCCTTACTGCAGACCCACTAAGGAATGGCTGCCCTATCTTTTAAATATGTGTAAAAAATATTTGTAGTAAGATTTTTCATAATCCAGTCGTGAAAAATCAAGTTCTTATCAGATTTTGATTTAGAAAGTTCTATCTTTGATTTAGAAAGTCATGTTTAGAAAGTGCAGAAGTGTTTTAAACATCAACAGGTCCTACGCAGGGCTGTAATTCTCATATGAATTAAAATAATGTTCTCACAAACTGGCACGTAACTTCTTTAAGCATAAGGAGCAACGATATTTTATTTTATTACAAATAAACATTTTACAAAAAACTTAATTGGCAATGTATACGTACTATTAAGCAGAACACAAAAAACATAAAGAAATAAGGTACTGGGCCTAAAATATCATTTAAAATCCCACCAATTCTATCTTATACATAGTAGGTACTCGATACAACTGAACTTAAAATAAACACTTTATAGTATGTGCTTGCAAAATGTGTAATGCTGTGGTAATAAAGTACAATTTCCAAATATGAGACTGTCAAATTTTTAAAAAGCCTTTAAAAATATGATATGCACAAGCTTGCCCTGAGGGAAAGTAAGATGGAATATGGATTACGAAATCTTCACATATCCTCCACAATAACATTTTGAAATTGGAAAAGAGCAAACGGTTATGGAAAAAAACTGAATGAACCAATTACTAAAAATTCAGTGCACTCATAACTACCTGATGGAATATTTGAAGCACCTTTTCTCTCACCTTCTTAT
The DNA here is from genome assembly GCF_000151845.1 of Pteropus vampyrus. NCBI lineage: Eukaryota > Metazoa > Chordata > Mammalia > Chiroptera > Pteropodidae > Pteropus > Pteropus vampyrus. The sequence continues at coordinate 7,966,795 of NW_011888862.1, forward strand.
ATCATAATATGAAATGTATGAATTATATAGGCCTTAATCTTCAGAAACTTAAGAAAACTTCAAGTTATAAGCCAAAATGTCATCAGAAAAAGAAAAATCTGATATAAAATTTGCTACTGTAAGGCCACTGTTTAAAGTTCTTTCGTGTACAGACAGTATACAATTCAGATATTTTGTTTTTATTACATCAGCAAAATTTTCAACATAGAAATGTTTGGATATAACTCAGTTTAAGTTCCCTATGAAAACATGCTCAGAGAAAAATTCAACGAATAATGCCCTTTTGAAACCTTTTGCAAAAGAAATTGTAGTTAATACAACATTTCAATTGAATACTGTAATTTAAAAGCAATTAAGTGTAAAAAAGTTGCAGCATTCCACTACAGAAAAATAAAGTTATTTTATCAAGAAAGTTACACTTAGTGCTTTAGTGCCAATTCTAACTTCTGACAAAAAGAGATGCTCCCAAATATCGTCCTGTAGTGTCGTTTCCATTTGCAACAATCCCCGATTAGATTGCTGTGGCAATGTTTGCATATCCCTATTGAAAGAAAACAAAAGAAATATGGACTTCAAGAGAAACATCGGGCATAACATCTGAGCTAGAGTTTTGTTCACATTACCTTTCAAAGTATTTTAATTTATATATACTACTTGCATCCAAGATCCCCAACAAAGGTATGTGTAATCCCAAAGACAAAAGTAACAACACCACACATCAAAATGGATATCAAACGATATCAGTAGGACAAAGAAAATATATGGCACTTGATACACTGGTATTAGTGATGAAAATGGCATTCTGTTATTGTGTGAGTTTCATTGGGACATCTCCGGCCGCCCCCGCCCCCCACAAAAAAAATTCAAGGCTCTTAAGCTTTAGTCCCTCAAGTACCGAGCCTGACGTGACACACATACAACTTCAAAGTGGCATTTTATCTTTGTCATCATATGGTATCTAATTCTAAAACTATATGGACTCTTCTAGCTTGGCTGATAACAGCAGAGAAAGCTATGGGTGCGGGGAGCTTTCTTGCTTTTGGATGGTTACCAACAACATAAAAAGATGTAAGGCTTCAAAAAACATAGAAAAAGAAATTCACAAGAACAGTAAGGCTATAATTAAAAGGTAATAAATGTGGATTCTCTACTGTGATGCTATGCAAAATATTAAATTACCAACCACGAACTGGACATAAGACCATGCAACTACTGAAAGAGCAAAAATGGTAGAATGACATGTTTTTCTGGTACATTACACATATGTCCTTACCTTTTACTAGGTTCTTACATTATTAAAACTGAAAGAAATGTAAAAGTTGATTTATTTTTTTTGGCATTTATATTAATAGGGAAACAGTGAATTCCAAACAAAAACAGTACTGATAGAAAATCTTATTCTTCTTTCTAATTTGGTTAACGAAATGTTCAAAATACATGCATATATATTTTATCAACATCATTCCTTTAAACAGAGGTAGACCACTGTATCCTATCTCTTTACTCATTATATAACATAAAAAATCATATACATTGACTTTAAAATATCTGTTGCCTACTAACAACTTTAAAAGGAAATTCTAACTACAATAATTCTTGAATTTTCAACTGAAATACCTTGTTTATAAAAATGTACAATTATTCCGAATAATATTCACCCTTGACATAACTGCTTCTACACCATCTCTTGAATTGACCCCTCCATTCTTCCAATTATTTGAAAACCTAATTAAGCAGAATGCTGAACTAGATATACAAGCACCACCCTCACCCAGGTTTTTATAACTTAATATTTGTTCCATTGCAAATGTCCCCTTGTTAGTCTGACTACCCACTGCTCACCAAGTGGTTATCCTCAAGGACCACTTTCTCCCTCTCAGTCAAGGAAGCTGTCCTATTACCACATCGCATTCTCAATATTCTGACCAGTTTTTGAGGGCCTATATAATTTGTATAGCCCTATCTCTATCCAACTCTACATCTACTGCCAAACACAGATCTTTAGCTGTAGCCCCTTCTATGTCTTGTATACTCCATGACTCGGCTCACAACCTATCTCTTCTGTGAATAAAGTAGAGCTCAAGGAACTCAGCATAGATTCCCTGACCATTCCTAACATATTGATCTCTCTCTCCCCTTTAGGCATGTACTATCTGTGAAATTAAGCTGTTCAAAAATATGGTTGTAGGAAAGAGTTAATATAGCATACCTGACTGCTATCCTTTGAAAGGCCTACTTACAAGGTTGGCCCTTGGCTGGCATCTGGGAATTTAGATTTCGGGAGGGTTCACATCCCTGATGAGTGTCTAAACTGCGCAGACAATACAGTCTATGCTTTCTTTCTGAGAGTCTGGAAAGTGGGTATGTGCCTGGCAGGGACTGCCTATGAGACCGGTCCCCAATAAAAACCCTAGGCACTGGTATTTTATCTTTTCATCAAATGAGCTTCCCTGGTTGGCAACATTTCACATGTGTTGTCACAGCTCAGTGCTGGAGGAAGTCCTGTGTGGCTCTACGGGGACAGGACTCTTGGAAACTTGCACCTAGCGTCCTCCGGACTTTCCCCAGGTGCCAATGCCCTTTTTCTGATTATGCTGTGCATCCTTCCACAGTAACACATCATAGCCATGAACGTCACTATAGGCTGAGTCCTGAGTCCTCCTAGCGAATCACTGAACCTGGGCTTGCTGTTGGGGACCGCTGACACCACGGCTGCTGTCCATTAACTTTTTAGAGCTACTGATGTGTGTGTGTGTGTGCGTGTATGTGTGTAACACACACATACACACACACACACACATATATTAGATTTGATTCATTCAACAAGAATTTTCTAAAGATGGACTATATGAAAGGCAATAGGGGAATATATGAAAACTAATGAGGTACCTCTATCCTCAAGGAGTCGACCATCTATTTGGGGAAATAGGAAGGTAAACAGAAACAGTTAGAGAACAAAAAAACCAAGAGCTAAAGAGGGAGCTTTGGTAAGGCTTTACAGCGGGTCTTAAAAGGAAAGCATGGTTTTAAAGAGGCTATTTCTAGCCAAGAGAACAGCAGGAACAAAGATACAAATACATGAAAACATCTGTTATGCTCCAAAAGGCAGAGGGCCCATGGAGAAATGTAGTTATAAAAGTAGCTTAGGGCTGGACGTGGCTAACAAGTCTAATCTCTTTTTTCATAGGCAACAGAATCCCTGGAAAGTGTTGGCACAAGATTGATATGATTCAATCTGTGTTTCGGGACAATAACTGTCCTAGTAGTGAAGGGATGGAATAAACAAATCTCGGGAGGCAGGGAAACAAGTTAGAGGCTCCAAAGAGTTCAAAGACAGACAAGGAATATATAAAAATGCAGCATACAGTAAAGGTGGCATTTTCAATTAGTGGAAAAAGGACCATTTATTCAATGAACAGTGTTAGAAAAACTGACTGTCCATTGGGGAAAAAATTAGATCCTGACCTCACACTGGATCATACAAACACATTCTAAATGGAATAAATATTTATGTTAAAAATTTATAACCATAGATTTAACCTTTATGATTATAAAAATAACCATAAGGAATTTTTATAAGCGTAAGCATGATATAAAATCTGGAAGCTGTATAGACAAACTTGACTGATTCAGGAACGTTTACAAGTTCAGTAACGTAAAAGCCACTATAAACAGCTGACAAACATAAAATGAATGCCAGCAAAATGTACGACAGGTTAATAATACCCTCAGTAAATCTGGAGCTCTTACAAGTCAATAAGAAAAAGTACCATCCTTCAACAGAAACACTGGCAAAGCACAGAAATAAGGAAATTGAGGGAAGAAATAGAAATGGCCGATAGACACATAAAATATTTACTCACATGATTAATAATCAAAGAAAGGCAAATGAGAACTATTTTCTGCTATTAGCTTGATAAAGACTGATAATGTGGAGTGCTGGTTAGGGTGTAGGTAAACAGGCCCTTTCATGTACCTCTGGTGAGAACAGAAATGAGTAAAAGGGGCACTATGGCAAGGTACCAGAGTGTCCATGTGCTCAGTGATATTACTGAAAATAATGAAAACCTACAAGCTATCCTGAAGTCATCAACAGAGGCTTGGTTAAGTAAGGCAAAAATCATCAAACATACCCTTAGGGGTAAATGATGACTTCCCAAGGAGTATGTGGGTGTGGGTAGTTTGGAGGGAATTAATGTCCAGATCTTCAAATTCCCAACACTTGCTTTCCAAAATTAACCTGCTTGCACAACTGATTAAGGCTGGTTCCCCACCTCCCACTTTATATGAGAAAGATACACCTTCTCGTCCCGAATTTTACTACTTTGCATTACCTGGGGACCCCTAAAAGAGGGGTAACTGGAACTACTGGTGGTATAATGTGAAGAAAATGAACCCACCCTAGCAGCTAGTGATAGATACCATACTAGGTCCGATGGTTTCCGACTCCTTGTTTTTAATAATAGAAAGAGGACAAAATCAAGCTGTCAGTGAAAGAGCACTCAAAATACTTTTTGATGATAGATCATTAAATGATTTTTCTGGCCTATAATTCATAGTGAGTCCAAAGAACTGAGTGACATGGCTATATTAAAAGTGCTTTCATTTCCATCTATATAATCATATAAACAAGGTTTCTCAGGACTTACATCTATAAAAAGAAAAAAACAGAATTAGAATGGATACTTGTGAACACTATATTATACTACTAGCAATAAGTAATATTTATCTCCGAATACACGAACTAATTGAAAAGAGTTTTTATTTCTAATAAAACTTCTTTTGTCTAACCGATATGGAATAAAACCTGTAATGTATTTGATGTTTTCATCAACTATAATGTTAACTCAAACCTAGAGGAAATACTTAACACCTAATAGTCACAGAAATCTATTAACATTATGTGTCAAATTTGATTTGGTGATCAATAAAAGACTTTCAAAGAAAGTCTATGGGGGAAATGAAATGAATTCCAAATTCGAAGCAAAAAGGGGAATGATGTAAAATTTCTCACTGTTAAAAGTGCTTCTTTGTACATTTTTTAAAAATGGATAATGTTAGTTATCAAATTCTTTTGGTGTGTAGGCTCCGCTGAAGAAATTTAAAAGAATAATGTAACGGTTTTAAGACTCTCAGTATTTACAGCATGCCAGAAATTATATCCTTTATAGCAACTTAAATTTATGATAAAAAAATACTAGATACCAACCTAAAAGTCTATAACAAGGTTAATAATTTTTCAAAATTTTAGGGTATGTAAGCAAAAAAAGTCTGAAAAGCACTGAAATAAATAATACATCCACTATGTGCAATAAGAAGCAGCCATTAAAATGAATGAATTGAATGAAGTAATGAATGAGTGATAGATGTAAGACTTGGAACGGTCGAAGTTGAAAGGAGAAGGAGGAGGATTAATAGGACAAGTTTCTGGTTTGGCTGGCTAGCTGCAGGAGCTACGAACCATGAGGAGAAACTAGTGGCCTGGGAAGGAGAGCAAGTTTGATTTTTTGACTTTATTTTCAATAACATTACTGATATGTAATTCATACACCACACGGTTCACCCATTTAAAGTGTACAATTCAACGGCCTTTTAATATATTCAGAGTTGTGCAACCACCAGTCACCATAATCAGTTTTAGAATATTTTTCTTACCTCCCCCACAAAAAAACTCCATACCTGTTAGTAGTCACACAAACCTATTTTCCCCAAACCCCTCAGTCCCTGGCAACTACTAACCTATTTTCTACCTCTACATCTTAGTTTATTCTGAACATCTGATATCAATGGAATCATACAATATGTGGTCTTTTGTGACTGACTTCTGTCACTTAACATCATGTTTTTAAAGGTCGCCCAAGCTGTAGCGATGTGTCAGTGCAAGTTTGATTTTGAACATGCTAAATTTGAGGTACCTTCGGGGCATCCATATGAGGGTGTTTGGGAGGCACCTGGAAATCTGGGGCCCTGGAGAGTAGTCAGGGCTGAAGACATCACCAGAGGTGATGGCTGAAACCTTGGGAAGAGGTGAGGGCAATCAGGGCAAGTATAAACAAGGAATAAACAGAGAGAATAAAGAATGTAACAGTAGGAAATGCTTGCGTTTTTAAGGATGCATGGAAGAAGAACCAACAAGTAAGACAGAGAAGTCAGAGAGGGAGGTAGTAACGCTGGAGGCTCCAGATCATAAATGTTGGAAGGCAATGAATGATGCTCCTACACAACGCTTTTGCACTCTGGCCCACTTCAGCTTGAGGGACACGGCAGGTATATGATAGATTCTTGTTGTTTCACCCGATCTTGATTCTTGTTCTAATCTTTGCAATCCATGGCTTTCAAGGTTTTTTGTTTGTTTGTTTGTTTGTTTGTTTGTTTCCAACTTGAAAAGCCAGGAATCCCAGTCTCAAACTTCCTTCCCGCAGTTTCTTTATGCTCTCTCCTTTCTCCCCTTCCTATCCATGGGTACAGCTCTGGTAGGCATCTAGCTGACAGGCAACTGAGGACTGCAGAGGAATCTATGATGCAAGGAACTCCATGTCTTCCTGACCAAATGCATAACTGCTAACAGTTTTTTTCAGAGACAATGTTCCCAGAAGTGGCATCATGAATCTTACTAGGTTCTTTGTCATATTCTGGGACACAGTCTGACCCTCAAGAGTTTCTGAAAACTTACTGTGATGAAGAAGAGGACATTTAAGGAGGACGCTTGTCAATGACAATGAATAAAAGACCAGCCTTATTCGAGGCAGTAACAGACACTTCTCCCGCCCCCTCATCTTCCAGCCCAAGCACAGAATCCAAAAGAAAAGAAACAATAAAAGGGAATCTGGGTGCCAAAATGGGATTAATATGACAAGTGCATGATGAATGAGGAGGAAGAATTTCAGTTCTGTACTTTCCCAACACTGCTTGGGAATCTTACAAATTTGTAGGCAGCTGGGGAACCAATGCAGTTTTAGGGAAGCCACGACCATTCTGTAAGTGGGGGAAGAGGACATACTAGGGGCACATCTGGCATCTCCCCCACCACCTCCCTGAGACAGAATGTACATGTCTGATGCACAGTAACCAGACGGTACTACAGTTGAGCATCAGAAGACTTTCAAGCCATGCATGATTAGCCCAGGTATTTCAATATGGTGGGGGAGTGAAGAGTCCACACAAGATCAATCTAAACCTTCCTGGTGGACTTTGAGGCATGTGGAAAGAAGTTTCAGGGCACTTAAATTAATTAATTGGTCATGCATCCTTAATTAATCAAGGTGGTGGTTTAATAACAATGAAAATGAACTCCTTATTGGGACAAAAAGTCAAAGCAGTGTACAGATGCTGCTCAGCCTAAGGTTTCTCTCCAGACAGGACCTTGAAAGTTCCCTGTAATGCTGAAGCTTGAAATGAAAAACGATGTAAATGGCATCTCACACTCAGTAACCCCATTTGAGCAAAAGTGTCCCTAATCTAAGGGAAAGGGGAAGCAAGCAACACTGGAAGAAACCAAAGACTCCAGGCCTTCACCTCTTTTCTCTAGGGCACAAAGGCCAAGGCAAAATGGAGTAACAAGTCTAAATCATCAGTTTATACACATGGAACGGGGTTTCAGAGTGGCATGATACTATTGAGACAGCTCTAAGGCCAAGTAAGCCTTAAGTACCTTAGTTCAGACCTTGGCAGAAACGGAGCAGCTACAATGTCTGATTCCTTTCCCTAAAGGTTAGGAGAGTATGGAGCCTAACTATTAAGTAGGGTGCTAAGAGTAGGGTACTCGATTTCATGCCACACTCGTAGAGCCAGGTCTTGTTCGGAAACAATCTATAGAAAGCTTGGCTATGGCTTGCTTGCAGGCACAGACAATAGAAAGACTGGAAAAGCCCATGTCAAAATAGCTACGATACAAAGACATATGAAGTAGCATTCAGAAAGGCAGGCCTAAGAAAAAGAGTAGTAGACACTGATTTTAAACAAATTCACTATGTTAGAACCACCTCTAAAGCACTCATATGGCAGTGCAAGGTAACAGGTGGGCAGTGCCATGACCTGCATTGGACCCTAACTACTGCTACATTTTAGATGACACAAAGAGCCTAAGCCCTAAAGATTGGAGAACTACAGCAAGTTGTGTCTCCTTGTAGGACACATTTCTCACTCCTAAGATGAAGGCTTGATGTGTGGTTTCTATCTGCTGTTAAGTGAGGCTGGTGGTCAATGTGGTCTGGAAGAAC
>NW_011888862.1:7975063-7979125 GCF_000151845.1 Pteropus vampyrus
CCACTTCAGCTTGAGGGACACGGCAGGTATATGATAGATTCTTGTTGTTTCACCCGATCTTGATTCTTGTTCTAATCTTTGCAATCCATGGCTTTCAAGGTTTTTTGTTTGTTTGTTTGTTTGTTTGTTTGTTTCCAACTTGAAAAGCCAGGAATCCCAGTCTCAAACTTCCTTCCCGCAGTTTCTTTATGCTCTCTCCTTTCTCCCCTTCCTATCCATGGGTACAGCTCTGGTAGGCATCTAGCTGACAGGCAACTGAGGACTGCAGAGGAATCTATGATGCAAGGAACTCCATGTCTTCCTGACCAAATGCATAACTGCTAACAGTTTTTTTCAGAGACAATGTTCCCAGAAGTGGCATCATGAATCTTACTAGGTTCTTTGTCATATTCTGGGACACAGTCTGACCCTCAAGAGTTTCTGAAAACTTACTGTGATGAAGAAGAGGACATTTAAGGAGGACGCTTGTCAATGACAATGAATAAAAGACCAGCCTTATTCGAGGCAGTAACAGACACTTCTCCCGCCCCCTCATCTTCCAGCCCAAGCACAGAATCCAAAAGAAAAGAAACAATAAAAGGGAATCTGGGTGCCAAAATGGGATTAATATGACAAGTGCATGATGAATGAGGAGGAAGAATTTCAGTTCTGTACTTTCCCAACACTGCTTGGGAATCTTACAAATTTGTAGGCAGCTGGGGAACCAATGCAGTTTTAGGGAAGCCACGACCATTCTGTAAGTGGGGGAAGAGGACATACTAGGGGCACATCTGGCATCTCCCCCACCACCTCCCTGAGACAGAATGTACATGTCTGATGCACAGTAACCAGACGGTACTACAGTTGAGCATCAGAAGACTTTCAAGCCATGCATGATTAGCCCAGGTATTTCAATATGGTGGGGGAGTGAAGAGTCCACACAAGATCAATCTAAACCTTCCTGGTGGACTTTGAGGCATGTGGAAAGAAGTTTCAGGGCACTTAAATTAATTAATTGGTCATGCATCCTTAATTAATCAAGGTGGTGGTTTAATAACAATGAAAATGAACTCCTTATTGGGACAAAAAGTCAAAGCAGTGTACAGATGCTGCTCAGCCTAAGGTTTCTCTCCAGACAGGACCTTGAAAGTTCCCTGTAATGCTGAAGCTTGAAATGAAAAACGATGTAAATGGCATCTCACACTCAGTAACCCCATTTGAGCAAAAGTGTCCCTAATCTAAGGGAAAGGGGAAGCAAGCAACACTGGAAGAAACCAAAGACTCCAGGCCTTCACCTCTTTTCTCTAGGGCACAAAGGCCAAGGCAAAATGGAGTAACAAGTCTAAATCATCAGTTTATACACATGGAACGGGGTTTCAGAGTGGCATGATACTATTGAGACAGCTCTAAGGCCAAGTAAGCCTTAAGTACCTTAGTTCAGACCTTGGCAGAAACGGAGCAGCTACAATGTCTGATTCCTTTCCCTAAAGGTTAGGAGAGTATGGAGCCTAACTATTAAGTAGGGTGCTAAGAGTAGGGTACTCGATTTCATGCCACACTCGTAGAGCCAGGTCTTGTTCGGAAACAATCTATAGAAAGCTTGGCTATGGCTTGCTTGCAGGCACAGACAATAGAAAGACTGGAAAAGCCCATGTCAAAATAGCTACGATACAAAGACATATGAAGTAGCATTCAGAAAGGCAGGCCTAAGAAAAAGAGTAGTAGACACTGATTTTAAACAAATTCACTATGTTAGAACCACCTCTAAAGCACTCATATGGCAGTGCAAGGTAACAGGTGGGCAGTGCCATGACCTGCATTGGACCCTAACTACTGCTACATTTTAGATGACACAAAGAGCCTAAGCCCTAAAGATTGGAGAACTACAGCAAGTTGTGTCTCCTTGTAGGACACATTTCTCACTCCTAAGATGAAGGCTTGATGTGTGGTTTCTATCTGCTGTTAAGTGAGGCTGGTGGTCAATGTGGTCTGGAAGAACCGAGTGGTCAGCAGGACCTGGGCAAAGTGGGGCAAAGAATGATGAAATGGAGCAAGTTCAATGAGCACATAGAAACTACAGTCTGAGGCAGACACTCAAGCGCTCAGGAACTCCAAATAATCTAAAAAAATAGAGGTGAAAATGGAGTTGAATGAAGCTAACACTCAAAGTCCACACGGAGCTAAGAGAAGAGAAATACACAACATGTACCTGAAACTCAACCTTAAAACTGAGGAAAGGGCTTGCCTCAGCCTTCTTCCTCAAGTAGAAATCAATGAGAACTAGCTTCTTCGAGAACACCCAGGCTGCCCCTGGTGACTGGGGACAAATATCTAGAGGATCTGCTGAAAGAAACTTGCCACACAAAACAAGAAGAGAAGCGGCATCTCAATCCAGCAGCAGGGAGGTGTTTGAGAGGGGGAAATGACTCCAATTACATTCACTTTTTTTTTTTCTTACAATGTAATGAATTTATTGAAGGTAAACCTCTGTAAAAGTTCAATTCAATATTAAATTTCTATCTATGATACAGCTATGGTACGACAAAGGTTTATCTCTAGAATTTTAATGACTGGCATCAGAATGTGTTTTTAACTTTTTAAAAATTAAGTTTATTGGGGTAACATTGGTTAATACAATTATATAATTTTCAGGTGTACATTATCATTTGACATCTGTATATTCTATTGTGTGATTACCACCCAAAGTCGTTTCCTTCAGCTACCATATATTTGATCCCCTTTACCCACTTCGCCCTTTCCCTACCCCCTTTATTTGATCCCCTTTACCCTATCTACCTCTCCCCTTTTCCTCCGCCCCCTACCCTCTGGTAGCCACTAGTCTATTGTCCATGTCCATGAGTCTGTTTGTTTGTTCTGTTCATCTGTTGCTTTTAGATTTATATCCCACATATAAGTGATATCATGTGGTTTTCAACCTTTTCTATTTGGCTTATTTCTCTTAGCATGATTATCTCGAGGTCCACCCATGTTGTTGTAAATGGCAGTATTTCATCTCTTCTTATGGCTGAGTCATAGTCCATTGTATATATGTACCACGGCTTCTTTAGCCAATCATCTATCGTAGGACACTTCGGTTGCTTCCATGTCCTGACCACTGTGAATAATGCTGCTATGAACATCAGTATGCAAATATCTTTTCGGATATGGGTTTTCAAGTCTTTGGGGTAAATACCCAGTAGAGGGATGGCTGGATCATACGGTAGATCAATTCTTAGTTTCTTGAGGAACCTCCATACTGTTTTCCATAGTGGCTGTACCAATTTGCAGTCCCACCAGCAGTGTATGAGGGTTCCTTTTTCTCCGCATCCTCTCCAGCATTTGTTATTACTTGTCCTGTTGATTATAGCTATTCTAACAGGTGTGAGATGGTATATCTCATTGTGGTTTTGATTTGCATTTCCCTAATAGCTAGCGATGTTCAGCATCTTTTCAAATGTTTGTTGGCCACTTGTATGTCCTCTAGAGAGAAGTGTCTGTTCAGGTCCTCTGCCCATTTTTTGATTGGATTCTTTGTTCTTTTGCTGTTATTGAGTCATATGAGCTCTTTGTATATTTTGGATATTAGGCCCTAATCGGAGGCGTTGCTTGCAAATATATTTTCCCATTCAGATGGTTCTCTCTTTACCTTGTTGACGATTTCTTTTGCTGAGCAGAAGCTTTTTAGCTTGATGTAGTCCCATTCATTTATTTTAGCTTTTACTTCCTTTTGCCTTTGAGGTCAAATTCATAAAATCCTCTTTAAGTTTGAGTTCCTTGAGTTCAGTTCCTATGTTTTCTTCTATGCATTTTATTGTTTCGGGTCTTATATTTTGGTCCTTAATCCATTTTGAGTTAACTTTGGTGTATGGTGATAGACAACAGTCTAGTTTCATTCTTTTGCAGGTGGCCTTCCAGTTTTCCCAGCACCATTTATTGAAGAGCTTTCCTTTCTCCACTGTTATGTTTTTGGCTTTTTTAGGTCGAAAATTGTTTGCCCATATAAATATGGGTTTACTTCTGGATTCTGGACTCTTGATTCTGTTCCACTGGTCCATGTGTCTGTTTTGCTGCCAATACCAGGCC
>NW_011888862.1:7979256-7990294 GCF_000151845.1 Pteropus vampyrus
TGCACTCCCTGGGACCTCCAATGTTATACTGAATAACAGTGGCGATAGTGGACAGCCTTGCCTTGTTCATGATCTTAGAGGGAAGGTTTTTAGTTTTTCACTACATTCACATTTTTATAGAAGAGATGGCTTTCATGAAAGTGACATACACAGTGAAATTAAAAACCTCTTCTAAGATGCTCAGTTAAAATTGGGGAGGGGGTGAGAGAGGTTACAGAAGATATATTTAACTCTGAAACTTTAAAAAATATCAGTTGTCAACTCCAGTCTACTGATCTATGTTTCAAAAAATAAGTTTTACTAAAATTACTAAGCAAGCTCTGTGTAAAGGTTTCACAAGTATGAATACTTAAGGAAGCATTTGTGGTTAGAAAGTTTATACAACCACAGTTAGCCTATTTGATAGCAACACTAAAATATTAGCCCAAAATTATTAACAAAAATGAGTCAAAAATTGACAAATATGCCCCGCTTAATGGATGTAATGCTATTATTCTCATTTAAAATATAATATGTAGAATGTAATTTTATATCATGTTTATGCTGTATTTTCAAATACCAACATGGTCAATTTCAATAAAATCAATCTAAAACTAAAAGAGTGTGAAATTCAAGTTCTTGACTAAAGAAGTTTTATTAAGAATTAGCATACAGTGGTGATGGCTGCACAGCATTATGAATATAATTAATGCCATCGAATTGTATACTTAAAAATAGTTTAAATGGCAAATTTTATGTTATATATTTTATCACACACAAAAAAAAACATACAAATGGGGGAAAAAGAAGAGTTAGTGTATTTTGCAATTATGTACTCTTTTTATATAGTCAGTTCAATATTTTTTGGTACTTAGATAATTCATATTGTATAAGGCTAAAATATAACAGTTAAAAGTCTTTACCCAAATTTCCATTTCAAAGATTAATCATACGACAGAAATTCTAAAGTAAAAAGTTCAAACAGCTGGTATATTCCAAGTATTTGAGGTATAACAGTTAAAAGCATTTTAGATTAAACAGTCTCACAACTCCATTGCTCCTTGATGTTTTTCTTCAATTATCATGCAATAAGAACATTTATGGAATCTAGGCTATTTCTTAAGTCAAAATTTAATAAAAAACCCAATTTATCTATTAAACATAGGTAATTCAGGAGTTCAAAAGTCACTCGACATTTTTAAATAATCATAATCCAACCAACCTTTTTTTTCCTCAGTAATCTTTCTCTGAATTTATTAGTGATAAATCCCTTTGAACCAGTGAAACGTAAACGCTGATATTTAGCCTGAATGTACAAGCTCTTCTGTATTAGGCCTGATTTATAATGGGGCTGGACTATGCCATCTCTAAAGTTGGTCTGTAAAGGAAAAAAATAATTAAATGTCAAAACTATTAGCTTCGAAATCTACTTTATTAGTATAAGAAATGGAAAAATGTGTGGTACTTAGAGCGGCCCTTGATATTAAAAGGGAAGAGGTTAATGATGGTAATAAAGTACATTTTCCTCAAACTAGCTTCATAGCTTATTTTATATAATATACATATATATTTTTTAAATTTATATAAAACCAATTTTTAAAACTGGTAAGCTAAAAAAATTTGAAGTTCTTGAAATTTATCATGCTAAGAAAAATACAACTTTCAGGTATTCCTGTCCGTACCTTCAAGCCAATCTTTTCTAACATAAAAGTTCCATTACAGTAAATATTTTCAAGATAAGAGTTATACTTAAAAAGACCATTTTCTGGCCTGCCTATGCCCAGTATTACAATAGATGTAAGGGGACAATGAATATTTCTGCGATAACAAAGGGTATGTCATGCATAACGAAGCACATAAGTTTATAAAAAGTATTTATGCCAGACCTATTTTCCAATTTTCTTAAGGCCACAAAAGAAATACAGGTAAAACAGAATTATAATGAGACTATAATTTTGTTGAAACTATCTACACAAACTTGATACATCAGAGGTAATCTTGAGATTTTACACTTCCATTTTTAATATCCGATAAGGTGATTACTATCTGGCTTTGAATTAGTCCAATTAATGTAAAAAGTAAATTTTTATGAAATAGCTCCTTTTCTTAGGAAGGATTATTTCCTTCTTCTATTTTACTATAAAGAATTGTGAGCTTCTAAAAAATCATATAATATTACACAGCTTCAAATGAATGGCTAAGAATTATTGCATATATTTTGAAAAAATTTTATCATTAATATCAAAGAACTTTCCATTAAGGAGAAAGGGTAACAAGAAATAGATCTTATAACTGTGAGAAAATATTACAATCAAGTATATCTGACCAATGTTTAGAGCAACATGTAGGAAGCATTTAAATCTGAAAGCCCATTTATACTATCTCTAAGTTATACAGATATCACATTTTCAGTTAATGATTTTATGCCTCAAGATATTAAAAGATGGTATGAAACATATTTATATATTCTACGGCCATAGCTAATTTTGAAAATCTAACGTCACACATGTTTTTAGATACATGAACCACTGACTAAAAACGTTCTCTACTCGATACCTACAAATTGTGTTGCTCCTAGTGAAAAAAAATTCTTCTGTCATTTAAAAATTTTGACTCTCAAGAAGCCAGGCATTAGTAGAACACTCAGCCATCCTCCTAGTCTACAGCTCAGGGATAGTTTATATCACCTTTCTACTAACTTCCTACTAATGAGCTAACAGAGCTAACAACTCTATGCAGCCTGCTTGCTGCTTTCACAAAAAAAGCTCAAATTTTTTCTTTTCTCTGTCTTTCTTTTCTTTTCGTTTCTTTCTTTCTTCCTCTCTCTTTTTCTTTCTTTCTTTCTTTCTTTCTTTCTTTCTTTCTTTCTTTCTTTCTTTCTTTCTCTCTCTCTCTCTCTCTCTTTCTCTTTCTTCTTTCTTCCTTTTTTCTTTTTCTTTCTTTTTTTTCTTTCTCTCTCTCTTTTTCTCTCTCGCTCTCTCTCTCTTTTTGTGAGGGAGGGGGAAAAGACACTCTGGAGTGAAAATATGAATAAAATACCTATCATAAGCAGGAAAATCAATCAAAATAGATTTTAAAAGCACCTCAGCTTCTAAGAGCAAGGAGAGAGAACTACAATATTTCACATTATAATTCTTATTCCACATGTTTGGGCGATGAGGTTTCCTGGATAACCAAACATGTTGGTTGAGTGAAACCATCATTTACATCAGACATGGCTATACACATAATTAGAATGAGATGAAATATGCTAATTTAACAAAGCTTGCTGGACCAGAATCTTTGATAATCCAGAAGACCTCTGAGGGTTGTATATCTATGGGCGGGGTTTTTCAACCTGTGAATCCTGGAGAAGTCTCTATAGCTATGTACTTATATCTTAGAGGTAAAGGAACAGACTTAAGGGGAGGGTTTGGGATCTTGTCTGCCTCCCCACATAAAGCCACTCCATCTGTATCTGTTTCATGTATTTGTTATTTAATGTAATATTTGAAAAACGGGTTCTATTGGTAAAAAAAAATATTTGAAATAACATGTTGTAAGGAAAGAGGTGATCATTAAAGTGATTACAGGAAAGAGGTGATCATTAAAGTGATTACAGTTAACTTTAAATGTCCGGAAATACTAGTTTATAGATACTTTTTGAAATATTACAAAAACAGCTTTTAATTTACTAATATTTAGAACATTATGTTCAAAGCATAAACCAAAAGCTGGAATTAAATGGAAAATAACACTCAGTACCTTAAAATGTCTTCTTGTGTTTTGAAGGTTTCCCCTAATTCCAAATGGGTTTTGAGTAGTGTCTTTTCTCTGCATAGTATAATTCTGCATGAAAAAGGTATTACCATGGGTTAATATATCTTAAAGTTTACTTTTAAAACTTTGTTTTACCATTTAAAAAACACATTTTAAATGTATAGGATAAAGAACACAAAACATGTAGCATATTGCTATAGGAACATACACACATCTTCCTTCACATAACCCATTCTAGTTTGTGAGGGGTTAGTTTAATTTATAAATGTGAGAAGTGTAAAAAAAAAATACTCCTGTGTTAACACAATAGGTGACTTTTAGAAAATGGATTATAAATCTAGTATTTATTGAGGCATCCAGAAGAGAAATAAACCCATTATTATCAGGAGTTGCTAAAGAGTTCCCGCTGCCTAAAAAGAAAATAAATTCTTAGCACTGAAGGAGGCAAGTTTTCCTGACTCAGATAACTGATTTGAGTAGATGCTCCTGCCATGACTAGGAAAGTATCAGAAGTCAGGGTATTAAGACTGTAACTATGAAGAATCTGAATCCTTTAATGGGATCAGAAAAGATGGAGTCCATTCTGAAAGATGTTTTTTTTTCTCCAGAATAATAGTCTTATAACCTCCTATTTATTCCATTTGCTATGGAGTCTGTACCTCTCACAAATCTTCCTCTTTCACATGTTTACCTCTCTCCCCAGTTAAAGAAAAAGTCACATAAAACCCTTTTCATAGTAGTCATCTTGAATTTATACTAAGTCTATAAATTTGAATAAAAGTGCATAAAGATATCTGTAATGACATGGACTTTGGGGGACTTTGGGAGGGAGGAGGTATATTTTGCATGTGAAGGGATGTGAATCATTCAGGCCAGTGGAAGGACTCTACCAGGCGGTTCCTGATCAAGCTTCCAACCATCCTGACCTTCTAGTATCTAGGCCCCTATGTCACCCCATTCCTTTGAGTATGGGCTGGACCTAGTGACTTGCTTCTTACAAACAGAGTATGGTAGAAGTGATGGGGGAGCATTTGAGATCTTGTTCCCCTTCGTATGTCATCAATTTTGGCTTAAATAAACTCTTATAAAAATTAAAAAAAAAAAAGTGATGGGATGTCACTTCTGAGATTAGGTTACAAACACTCTGGCTTCTATCTTTTTACTCATCACTTGCTTGTTCTTATGGAAGCTATTCACGAACTTCCCTATGAAAAGTCAAACCTTTAAAATCAAAAAAACAGATTTGTGGTTAGCAGGCATGAGAGCTCTTACTGGGGTCATAAGAATGTTTTAAACTGTTTTAAACTGAGAAATAAATTTCTATTGTTGAAGCCACTCAGTCTGTGGTACTTTGTTATGACTGTCAGAGCAAACTAATACAACTAGTTATTTTATAACCAAAAAAGAAAAAAAAAAGAAAATATTCTAAAACTGGATTATGGTAATGTTACACATCTTGGTGAATTTATGAAAAATTATTAAATTGTACACCTAAAATAGGTCAATTTTATGGTATGTAAATTATACCTTACTAAAGTTGTTCCAAAAAAGTCTTAAGAAAGCTTGTATTTGCTAAGTGCAATAAAATCCTACTAAATCAAATAAGAGATGACAATTTCTTCTGTCATAACCATAAGCCTCAACAGAACCTTAACATTGAACAATAATAAGTTTAAAAGCAATGAATTATAAACACATACTTAATGAATAGTTACAAACATTATGAAAAATGTTGGTGATCCCTGTACGCATAGATATATGTGAGGACAGAATGTACAAAATGAAAATTTTGGAATTAAAATCTTACCACGTTATGTTTCTGAATAAATTTTCTAGAATTTGATTTTATAAAACATGAAGTTTTTAGGAATCTATCAACATGAGTATCTTTCAACCTTGAAAAACTGGAAAGCTGATCATCCCTAACAAAATGAGAAAAAATAAGAATCTTTTATTAGTTTACCTTTATGCAACACATAAACAAGAGAAATCAAATTACCCCTTCAGAAATCAAATTAAAGCAGCACAAGAATAAAAATAATCTCAATGATCTATCATTACTAAAATTCCAAATGATAGTTATCAGGATTAAAACCCTCATTTTTCAACAAATTTTATTTAGCTAAGTTGGAAGTTAGCAATAGGGGGAAAACAGTATTCCTTGGACCAGGGTTCTCAATCTGGAGTCCAAGGACAAGTGTCCTAAGAGCTGTAACCACTTGAAACCATATGCAGAATGTGTGTTTTCTGGGGGTAGATAATCATTGCTCTCAAGCTTTTGGCAGTCCTGGACCCCCTTTGCTTACACTCTTATTGATGAAAGCACCAGAGAAGAAGTGTGTGACGGGTTCAAGGTCCCTACACTGATAGAGTTGGGGCCTCTGATGCTGCTGGGTCACAGAAGCAAAGGACAGCTCCCCTCTACTGTCCTCGCTAGGTCCGGAGGCTGCCAAGAGCTCTTCCCGGGCACCCCTACCTGGGAGGGAGGTCCTTCCTTGGGCTTCTCCTCTGACCCCGGGGCCTCATTTTTACAATCCTCGGGGAGTCTTCCCCTGTCACATCTCATATCTCCCCCCAATGCTTCTCATACCTTTCCCACTCCATGGTGAACAAACATCTCACCGCCTCAGCCCTGCTTCAGTCCCTCCCACAGGCCCCTCACTGACATGGGGATAAAAGCCACACTCATCATGACCCCCAAGACCTTACCTGCTCTGTCCCTTACTGCTTCGCCCGCTGCTTCGTTCCAATCCCCCCAACACACACACACTGAGGGTTGGGAACATTCAGCTATGTGTGGTTCCCAGTACACACCACAGTCTCTCCTGCTTCTTTCTGTATGTTTGCATGTGCAGTTCCTTCTGCTGTAATTTCCTTTCAACTTAGATCAACTTCAAGATTTAGCTTCATGTGTATCTGTTCCAGGAAGGCTTTCCCAGACCCCTCTGAGGTGGACTAGGCAGCCCTGCTACGTGCACATGTAGCATTCGAGGTCTCCACAAGTATCACTCACGTTTGTAACTGCTGGGGCACCTGTCTGTCTCATCTTCAGAGGAGGCACTATGGATAGTTCGTTTTGTGGCCCCAGCTCTGACCCCACAACCTCATGTGAAATAGCCACTTAAGGTTTTTTTTTAATGTTAAAAACAGCCCATGTTCTGTCAAAGTGCTCATCATATGACAGTAAGTCTAGAGAGGAGGGTACAAAGCCATATCATGAAGATAATTTCAATTATTTAAAATATACACATATATGCCCAGAAAAAAATAAATACAGGAAATGTACTAAATATTAACAGTGGTCATTTCCAACTGGTGAAGTTAAGATTACTTGATATTTTTGCTTTTAAACTTTGTTATATTTTCCCAAATGTTTACCATTAGCATGTACTACTACTTCTAGAAACAAAACAAGGGACTTTAAAAATTCTCTTTGCCAAGCATATATCTGATAAGATAGTATCCAGAATATATAAGAACTCTTACAGCTCAATAATAAAAATGATCCAATTTAAAAATGGGCAAAGGATTTAAATAGACATTTGTCCAAAGAAGACACCCGAAAAGCATATAAAAAGATGCTCGACGTCATTAGTCATTAGAAAAATGCATATCAAAACTTCAGTGAAATACTACGTCATGCCCCCTAGGATGGCTATAATCAAAAAGATGATAACACTAATGTTCCAACATTCATTATTCGCAACAGCCAAAAGACGGAAACCCAAATGTCCATTCAACAGAAAAATGGATAAACGAAATGTGTATATCCATACAATGGGATATAATTCAGCCCTATAAAAGAAAGACATGTAGAAAAAAGGAATGGAATTCTGACATGATACGACATGGATGAAAACATACTAAGTGAAACAAGCCAGACACAAAAGGACAATTATTATGAGTCTACATATACGAGTTACCTACAATAGACAAATTTATAGAGATGGAAAGAATAGAGGTTATCAGGGGCTGGGGGCAGGAGGGATGGGGAGTTACTGTTTAGTTGGTACTGAGTTTCTGTTTAAGAAGATGAGAAAGTTCTGGAAGTAGACAGTGGTGCTGGTTGCATGACAACGTGGATGTACTTAATGCCAATTAACTATACACTTGAAATTAGTTAAAATAGTAAAATTTATGATATGTATATTTTACCACAATAAAAAAAATTAAAACCCTTTGGTATCTGATTTTTGATCAGGCAAATGAGTGTCTGGGGTAAAGAATCTATTTCCCAGTCTCCCTGCAGCTAGGCATGGCCATGAGATAAATTTTGACAAATATTGCTGAAGTGTCATGTATGCATTCCAGAAAGTATTGAAAGGAATGGCTAGAATAAGGACATGAGAGTTGGGGCACAAACACCCATCTTGGACGTGAAGCAGATGCCATGTGCGGAGTACATCTGAGGAGCAAGATCTAAGGAGCGTGGGTCCACCCTACCATGCTCTAACTTCCTGCCTCTAATCTTTTTTTTGACGTAAGAACTTTTTCTCTAGCTCTTACAGTCAGTCCATTCTCTACCCAGCAACAAAAGTAATCCTTTTAAAATTTAAATAAGATTATGTCTCTTCTCAGGTAAGAACTCAAAATGTTTTCTAATCTTACTCAGAGTAAATTACAAATTCTTCATGTCCTTCAAGGCCCTTCATGATTTGGCTTTTTCTAACTCTCTTTTTCCCTGTTCCAGCCTCACTGGCCCCTTTCTATTCCTTAAACAGGAGTAAGCGTGATCCTGCCTCAGGGTCTTTGCATTTGTGGTTTCCTCTTTTGAAATTCTATCCCCTCAAAAAACAAAAACAAAAAAAAAAAAACAAAAAAAAATAAAAAACCCTAAAACTCTCTCACATAATTCACATCTCTGCTCAATTAAAAAAACATAAGTGCATTCTATAACTATCCTAAATAAAATCATGCTACACATATCACACTCTATTAAGTTTCCTCTCTGCCTTACTTTCACCTATCACTGACATGTATTTTTTTTTTAATCTCCTATCATTAAATTGTAAGCTCCATGAGGGCAAGGGCTTCGTGTATAGTTTTTCACTGTATGCCCAGTGCTCACAACAGTGACTAGAACACAGAAATTAAATATATACTTGTTAAATATATGAATAAAAGATCTTTACAAAGTTAACCATAGTTAAGTAGAGATTACAGACGATTACAATAGCGAAAATAAAAACTGATCTTTTCTGTAACCTGCCTAGCTAAAAAGAAAGTCTTGGCAGTTTGATGTTCTCTCAAAGTCTACTGATAATATTTTGAAGCTGCTTTTTGACACACACACACAATGCCTATATAGCAGGGGTCCTCAACCCCTGGGCTGCTACCGGTCTGTGGCCTATTAGGAATCGGGCCACACAGCAGGAGGTGAGCGGTAGGCAAGTGAACAAAGCTTCACCTGTATTTGCAGCCGCTCCCAGGGCTGGCATCACTGCCTCTGCTCCACCTCAGATCATCAGGCATTAGATTCTCATAGGAGCACCGGTCCCTGGTGTCAAAAAGGTTGGGGACTGCTGCTCTATAGCACAACACCTCAATAACACTGTAGAGAGAACTTAGTAATGCTAGTTGCAAGAGGTAGAAATAGTGTGTCAGGAGAAGACATGGAGATATTAGGGTAAGAGATTAGTCAGAAGTGGGAGAAAATAGAGAATAGGGTCTTGAAACTAGACAGAATGTTCTAGTGTTAGGCTTGCTTGGGAAAGATTACCTAAGGTTATCAGAGAATATACAATGAGTCAGCTCTAAATCCATTATAATTTCAGTATCCTCTTGTCCTATCTACTTCATTTATTCAACAGCTATGAATTGAGTTCAAGGCATTAGGGATACAACGGTGAGCAAACATATATACAGAGCCTGCATACTTTTCAAGGGGAAAAAAAAAATCACACAGGTGGGAGACTGCTACATCCTATGATTTATGATTTCATCTATTTTATTTTCTGAATTTCTATAGAATTCTATACTTCGCTGAAAAAGTTTATGCAAAAAAACTAATGAGGTCCATTTTGATAAACTAAATTTCTAAGATAAAAGGACAAAATAAAAAATTTTCTTATTTTAATAAGGAAATTAAATTAGAAGAAAGCGAGAGATTAAAGGTTCTACATCGCTTTTTAAAAAAAAAAGATGAACAATAACAAATGCTGGTGAGGATGTGGAGAAAACTAGAATCCTCCACATACTCATACACTGCTGGTGAAAATGTAAAATGGTACAGCCATTGTGGAAAACAGTTGGGCAGTTCATCAAGTTATCACAGTTATCATAGCTATCAATATGACCCAGTAATTCCACTCCCAGGTACATACAGAAGAGAAATGAAAACATATGTCCACACAAAAAACTTGTACACAAATGTTCATGGCACCATTTTTCACAATAGTCAGACAGTAGAAACAACCCAACTAGCCATCAGCTGGTGAATGGATAAACAGAATGTGATATATCCATACAATACAATATTATTCAGCCATAAAAGAAATATTCATGCTACGACATGGAGTAACATTAAAAACCTTATGCTACATGAAAGAAGTCAGTCACAAAAGGCCACATATTATACGACTGCCATTAAATGGAATGCCAAGAATAGTCAAACCCACAGAGACAGAAAGTAGATTAGCAGTTGCCAGGGGCTGGGGGTAGAGATATAGGGAATGACAACTAATGTCTATGGGGGTTTCTTTTTGGGGTGATGAAAATGTTCTGGTATTAGATAGTGGTTAACAGTTGCACAACTTTGTGACTATACTAAAAACTACTGAATTGTTCAATTTCAAAGGATGAATTTTACAGTAAATAATATCTCAACTTTTAAAAATCCTCATGGTTCTACTATGCCACACCGGCTATCCAATACAAATAAAACAGTCCAACAGACCCAGAAAGACACCCTGCAGGAAGACACATTTTCACACTCCAACGCCATCCTCGAAGCTACCAATAATAATAGGTAATGCTGACCAG
Organism: Pteropus vampyrus; assembly: GCF_000151845.1. Lineage (NCBI taxonomy): Eukaryota > Metazoa > Chordata > Mammalia > Chiroptera > Pteropodidae > Pteropus > Pteropus vampyrus. The sequence continues at coordinate 7,989,976 of NW_011888862.1, forward strand.
CTACTCTGTACCTTACATGAATCACTTTAATCATTGTGAGGTAAGTATAATTTTTTATCTCTATTTTACAGCTGAAGAAACAGAGATTAAGCAAGTTGTCCAAGTTCAGTCACATAGCTAGGGGTCTGCAGAGCCAGGCACTGAACTCAGGTATAATTCCAGCACGCGAGCTCTTAATCATCTCAAAGGGTGAAGATATATTCTGAACCACTCCATGGTCTTTATAATATGCTAATTATCTCAACTCTGTTTTTGAAATCCTCTTTCTTGGTACACTGAGTTTCTCACACTTGCTGAGTCAAGAAAAGCATGACAGAAA
>NW_011888862.1:7990344-8041585 GCF_000151845.1 Pteropus vampyrus
ATACTCATACACTGCTGGTGAAAATGTAAAATGGTACAGCCATTGTGGAAAACAGTTGGGCAGTTCATCAAGTTATCACAGTTATCATAGCTATCAATATGACCCAGTAATTCCACTCCCAGGTACATACAGAAGAGAAATGAAAACATATGTCCACACAAAAAACTTGTACACAAATGTTCATGGCACCATTTTTCACAATAGTCAGACAGTAGAAACAACCCAACTAGCCATCAGCTGGTGAATGGATAAACAGAATGTGATATATCCATACAATACAATATTATTCAGCCATAAAAGAAATATTCATGCTACGACATGGAGTAACATTAAAAACCTTATGCTACATGAAAGAAGTCAGTCACAAAAGGCCACATATTATACGACTGCCATTAAATGGAATGCCAAGAATAGTCAAACCCACAGAGACAGAAAGTAGATTAGCAGTTGCCAGGGGCTGGGGGTAGAGATATAGGGAATGACAACTAATGTCTATGGGGGTTTCTTTTTGGGGTGATGAAAATGTTCTGGTATTAGATAGTGGTTAACAGTTGCACAACTTTGTGACTATACTAAAAACTACTGAATTGTTCAATTTCAAAGGATGAATTTTACAGTAAATAATATCTCAACTTTTAAAAATCCTCATGGTTCTACTATGCCACACCGGCTATCCAATACAAATAAAACAGTCCAACAGACCCAGAAAGACACCCTGCAGGAAGACACATTTTCACACTCCAACGCCATCCTCGAAGCTACCAATAATAATAGGTAATGCTGACCAGCTACTCTGTACCTTACATGAATCACTTTAATCATTGTGAGGTAAGTATAATTTTTTATCTCTATTTTACAGCTGAAGAAACAGAGATTAAGCAAGTTGTCCAAGTTCAGTCACATAGCTAGGGGTCTGCAGAGCCAGGCACTGAACTCAGGTATAATTCCAGCACGCGAGCTCTTAATCATCTCAAAGGGTGAAGATATATTCTGAACCACTCCATGGTCTTTATAATATGCTAATTATCTCAACTCTGTTTTTGAAATCCTCTTTCTTGGTACACTGAGTTTCTCACACTTGCTGAGTCAAGAAAAGCATGACAGAAACTTTGTGTCACTAAAGAGCAGAGTCATGTGTGTCATATTAGGAAATTGGAGACTTGCACTCACCAAGGGATGAGATTTTAACTATTTTAATTTCAATTGTTTTATATGCCTCAACGCACAGTTTTGCTATCTTTTAATTAGTCCCAAACTTATTGTCAGAATCAAATCCAGTTTTAAACAAGCTCCATGTATTCTGACTAAGATCTAGTTAGCCACTGACTTGACTTAAAAGTCTAGTCACTACAGCCATGCTACCCTGAACGTGCCTGATCTCGGAAGCTAAGCATGGTCGAGCCTGGTTAGTACTTGGATGGGAGACCACCTAGGAATACCAGGAGCTGTAGGCATTAAAAGTCCGTCAAATATCTTAGTAATTCAACACTAAGGACTATGGAAAGGGAATTAGCATTGGCCTTCCTATTCATACATTCCCACTTTCTGGGAGATCCAAATAGTTTTGAGGATCCCTGGGTAAACTGGAAATTTTGTCCCATTCAATTATACATCATAATCACATGAGGTCCCAGAGTTGCCATAAATTCCACAGTTTTCAGAAGTAGAGAAAAACTAGGGCCAACCTAGAATACTCAGAGACCCTGAAAAGAGGTATACAATTGGGAAAGAAAAACAACAATCTACTGACAGTTTGCCATGTACGGCATAAATGCTTTGCATGTGCCAGTTTATTTACTTTTCTCAACTCTCCATCGTAAATTGGTTATTTTCATTTTACAAAGGAAAAGGCTCCAGAAACTAAGCATATTGCCCAAGAGCAAACAGTGTATAAACTGATAGAGATGGGATATGAACTCGGGTCTCCGGTGCATTTTCTACTACACCTGCCTCTGTTTCAAAGTCCGATATCCATGAAGAGTTCTGAAAGAGAATTGTACTGACTTCAGGAAATTTTGGAATATTCAAAGAATACCAGAATCTAAAGGGCAGAATGTGTCGGAGTTTGAATCGGCTTGAGCCAAACAGTCAACAAACTTGCTGGTCCTGGTTCCTGCTAATATTAAAAAAAGCTGTTACACTCCTCTCTGGAATTAAAAAGACCTGAAACACTCACCTACCCCACAATTTTTGTTGTTTAAATCAAACAGCATATGATGATCACTGAATAACTGAAACATTTTAATAGATTTCACTTAAACATATAAAATGGATTTGAAGGATTTAATCCCTACACTAAAATGAAAATTATCATCACACAAAAAAATTGAAAAATATGCTGACAACAAAAGCTCCCTGATAACAGGATGTTTTTCATCTACTGATTACCTCTCTGCAGCAGTATCTACGTGAAAAATGTGCTCATCTTCATTCTGTAACCGTTCTTTTCTCCTCCTTTCAATGTCATGTCGTAGGTCATTTGGATCTATTACTTTGACCGGAGTCTGAGGAATTTTGACAGAAGACAAACCATTCACATTACTGTTAGTTGCACAAAGACCATATCTAGCAAGAATCTTAAGTAAAAGTCCTACACAAGTTATCTTGTACTCATCTTGCTAACAGTAGTGTAAAATGCTTAAAACATTCTGAGACACAAGAGTCAGAAAACTTTGTAACTTTAAACCAGAAATCCCACTTCTGTAATTCTATCTCAAAGAAAAGGCTATATACCCAAATATATTCAGTGTTATATTTAAAATAACAATGAAAAAATGGAAGCAACTTAAATATTAAAAAACTTAAAGGGAAAGGATGATTTCATGGTAAATTTAAGTCAAAAGAATAACGTACAAGCATTTAAATTATTATAATATAGACTATGGGGGAAATAAACATGGAAAAACATTTATTGAAAAAAGTTAATTAAAATTTAAAAAGCCTCAATCATAAAAGGTCATGGGGAGTTCAGAGATTTTACATAAAAAGAGTGTTATTATGGTTTAAGTAAAAAGAAAAAAGCATCTAAAACTGCCTATACTATGATAGTGACTACGTTAAAATGCCAGATGTAAAACTGCAAGAAAAGATGATCAAACAATATTTTGTGTTAAGTGGTTGAATGAGAAGTTTTTTAACCTCTAATTTTTAATCTCTGATTTCTAAAAATCCTCAAATTTCCTATAAGGTGATTACAGTACCTGGATGAGTAGAAATTTTCTAAAAATATCATTGATTCAATAAACTATCTCCATAAGTTCAATAAAAATTGTAACTATTCACAAATTAAAAAATTATTTATGTTTTATTAGAAATGTACTAAAATCTCTCTTCTACAAAAACTCTTGACTCTCAATGAATAAATCATCAGCTTTTTTAGAACTTGATATACTTTTTCTAAAACAAGCGCCAGTTTTCTGCTCCATGGCTAGTTAGGATAGTTTTTCTAATTAGCAAAGAAATGGGTGGGGGGTGGGGTTGGGGAAGTGTTGGGTGGGAACCACCACACACAACATGTGACAATAAAAAAATTAAGTATTATTTTGCTAGTTCGTATAGCACAGAATCTTTCATACGTTCTACAATAAACAGAAGGGCAATATCAAATGAAACTAAGTTCCTTTGCATTTATTCCATGTACAGTTTAAAAATATATTCCACACGACTGCTTTGGAAAAAAACAGGTACCAAACATACTTAACAGTGTGAAGTTTTGGAATGAATATTAAATGCTATACTTTTGCGTTAATCACACAAAGCTGTTGCCCTTAGGGACTGGCTCTCTCAGGGAATATTTTTGTCTTTTATCAGTGTTCTCCATGCAACCTGGCTAATAACTAGAATCACTTGAAGAGCTTTGTAATTCAGATTCTTGGGTCCTGACCCTTCTTCCTCATCTACTTTACCTTTCTTTTTTCAATCCTAATCACCTGGTCCCTTTCCTAGTAGTATACCAACAATAAGATAATCTCTCATCAAAAATTGTATTCACTTACCTGTTCTGAATCATATACCACAGTTTGTTTACTCTGAAGCTCAGTCAAAGACATATCTATTCTCCTAAAATAATAAAGGAATATTACTATTAAATAATTATATTATACACTGATACCTTGATTCCATTACTACAGAATGGAATTTTAAATAAAACTGGTGTATCTTGGAGGAAGCAAAAGAAACTTGCCACCAGGTGGTTTTTCGTCCATGCGGCAGTCTCCCAAGACATACATACCCTGTGAACAACGTCATAGAGATGCCTTAGTATTTCTCAAATCACTAGTCTGTGTAACCTTAAACTTTGCTCTGGTGATCTACTGCATTCTTACACTGATTCAACTCAGCTTACAAGACAGGGCGTGCCACCTGCTCAGACAGGTGCGGGTAGCAGAAGACACATGTTTTCATCCGGCTGTCCTCAGAACAGCCATTTCTGATCACATGAAGCAACTCATGATTTCAATGGCTTGACAACTGTCTCTCATTCTTCCAGTGATAACTTCAGTAGGCCATTACTTTAGACACAGCAGAATCAGTCAGGTAGATAAATATTTTCAGAGTCCTGCACATTTAAACAATGTTAGTCAATGGCTTCGATATAACCTATTTCATGAAAGTGCACAGGCCCAGTACCTGCTTGGGTTTGGTCTTGTTTTTGGTAGGAAATGCAGTCCTAGAGTCTAGAGCAAGCCCAGGAGGCAGCACCTTCCCACATCTGTTCTGAGGCTTATTCCCATGAGTTATATGGGCATACAATAATGAAGCATTCATTACCTGTGAATTTCTGGATCTGAATTCAATTTAATTTCCTTTACATCTGCAGCTTGTGTATCCTGCAGTTTTGAGAAACGCTCATGTAGAGTATTGTGAGGTGATGGAAAATAATTTGCTGAAAAAAAAAAAGAAACAAATAGTTTTATCTCGGTGTAATACTGATTATACATAAGCACAGAAAGAAGAGATTATTTACAAAACGTTCGACCTCTTTTCTCTTGGAAACGTGTAGGACCTAAACTTATTCCACAGACTAATCTGTAGTGCTCACGTGCTTTCCCAAGCCCAAGCAATAGTGAAACATCTGACTTATAAACCCAAGGATTCTGTTCCTATTTGACAGGCCTGCTTACTTGTCGGGGAAAAAGGTAGTGGCTCTCTCAAAGTGAGGACCTTCTTCAGGAGAAGAGCTTACTATACCTGGGAAGTAAAGATAGTACAGAGCTCTACAGCTCACCTCGAGTAAACGATAACTTCAAATACAACCATGAAACATTAAAACGATTCTGAACAAATGCTGAATGTCATGTTTGCATATCACAGGCCTCCTGATACCATTTAACTTTAACTGAAGTGCATGAAGGCATTCTGAAATCAGCTATGCTACAGGCTTTTGACAGGATAGAGAGAAAGATAATACACTTGACCCATCAGAATGCTACTTAAGCAATTTTTTCCCCTAACTTGCTGTTCCTGTTCTGAGACGATCTAAATTTCTCTGTAATACCAGCTCCCTTTCCGCCAAGAATCACACTTCCTTTGGGTAACAGGGGCTGGAACTGAAAAGGTGAACTGTTTCAGACAAACTTCATGCTTTAAAATAAACATGTGCCTTAGTTTGAGGGATGCAGAGAAAATAACTTATTTTTGAAATATGTTTTTTGAAGGTAAAAGACTAATGCAATTATCTAGTAAGATATATAAAATAAAAATTTTGAAATCTTGAAGGTCTTGTTTGTAACACCCACAATTGCCTTATTTACGCAGCATCAGTGAGGAAATTCAGTTACGTTCTACATAACTGAATTTTCCAATTAATGGAAATTGGCCGGAAGTAAAAACAAAACAACTCAATGCAAATATTTAAAGTATTTACTATATTATGCAATTCCCTGATGTCATTAAGTATGCCAAATCAAACTGGAATCTTTTATCGCTTGCTTAGCATCGCCCTCCTGGCACAAAGTCCCCATAATGCCCTCAGGGGCTTTAAGAATATCACCAAATGACCTAGATTTCCAGATTTCTTGAATGTCTTGAGTTTCATTCATATCTGGTTTTCGTTGTTTCTTCCTTCCTGTTCAGTTATCCGTTATTGTTTATTGCTGCTCTCAAGATGCTTGTCTTTTGCATCAGCCAATCCCTCTCTTTGTTACTTTTGTTATTGGAACTGTATATGAAGAATAACTAGGCCTAGGTATCATGGCTGCCTCAAGTCTACTATTCTTTAAAATAATTTTTAAAAAAGAACAACTAGGCTTGAATTAATACCTGCTACTCTGTTTAACACATTTCCTAATTAATGATCTAGCTTGTAATGAAATATTAATTACTATTACAATATTACAGATATTTTTACCTATTATCTTGTGAAAAGTCAGTACATTATTTTTGTGTTATCCCTAATGTATGTGTAAAATATACCAACCTTTAATTTGATGGATTATAGTTATGATTTCCTGAGCAAATTCTCTTGTAGGTTTGTTTTCAGTATTCTGAGTTGAGTCAAGATGTTCAAACACTGGATGAAAGTTCTCCCTTTTCCTGCCAACAGCAACCAAATCATGTGACATCTGTCTCTCTGTGTTGCTAGAAGCAACCCTAGAATAATTTGTAAATGTTTAACTAAATTTGAAACTATTTTGCTGAGAAAAGAACTTAACGATTAATCAAGATAGCTATAAAACTAAAAAGATGTTTATCTTTTCTTATAATTAAGGTACTAAATTGTATGCCATAAAACATGTACAATAATGAGTAGGAGAAAAATAGCTATAGATGCATGGTTTTGAGTCTTCCTTTTCAAATTAGAGGTCATTAAATATTTGCCACCTTAATAATAAGATCCTCAAAATCCTAAGTGAAACCATTTTTACTTCAAAATATACAGCAAGGCATTAAATACACTCTTCCATATGCAAAAAAAATTAATCAATTAGATTATTTTCTACTCTCAAATGTCCATAAAATTGTAAATCTAGCAAACTTATACTGTCTTGAAATACTATCACAGTTAAAAAGCTGACATCAAACATAATAACTTTCCTGACTTAAGAGAAATCCTTATACCTCTATAACAGTAATGAGAAGCTTTGAATAGTATTTTGAAACCAAATTAATCATTTAGAAAGTCTCACTAAACTCTCAGAAAATGGTCTTAGTTGTTAGCAAAGTTATGATCATTAGAACCAATTATAGAGTTTATCCTTAAAGAAATATTATCATTTATTGTATAACCCCGACTATCTTACCACTTTAATGCTTTCTGAATCTTTATAATTTTCATTAAAAATTCTCCTGACTTTTAGATACCATTATAAAGCCACGATTATGACATATAGCTAACAAATATTGTGGGCTTACCACATACCAAACACAAGGGCTTAGAGTTTAGAGCATTATCGCATTTAATCCTTACAGTAGTAGCCCTATTAGAGAAAGTGTCACGACACTGAGACAATGGATGTCTTGGTTGTTTTGCTTTATGTCTTTCGTATGAACATAATCCTTCCAAGTGCCATAATGGGGAACTATACCTTATTCCAAGAATACTGCTCTTGCTTAAAACTACTCTTAAGTTCTTTGTCTGGAGGTAGTTTATATGTCACAGATGAAAATATCTCATTATTTTATATTTATACTTCATTTTGGACCCAAAATGGCACTAACCAAATTACACCAATCTTACGCCTCTTCACTTAACTCTAAATAGCTTTTGTCAAAAATCAAGTTCATCATCCAAAGAGATGAGATTAACCACTGCTAGGGATCTTTATGAGTATGTTACAGGCTCTGAAGAGAAATCCAAAAGAAAAGCCTGAAATATGTTTTAAATAACAGCAGCACCACTGGAAAAAAAAATGATATAACAAAAACTACTCAGGTGGATACATTTTGGGGTGTGGGTGTATGCATGCACAGATATACTTATTTATTTAAGTCACTTAATGGCCATATATCCAAACCTGCTCCAGGGTTATGAGGGGCTTACAGATATCCTTTAACTAAAAAAATATAACTCCTCTAACAAGATGGTTTTAAGTGACTAATTTTAACTTATCAGAGGAAAGGCTTCCATCTGACTTTCCATGCTCCCTGCTCTCAAACCAGTCAAAACAACCCCCTGCCAAGGCAAAAACATGAAAAAGTGATTATGCAGCAGGTTGATGCCACTGCTGTGGAGTCCTGATTCATTAGAGAGACTCTCATGAGAAGGCTCATTTCCCTTCTTTCCTCCTAATTTGCTCCAAGCTTCCCACTGTGTATCTGATAACTAGCTAACATCCACGTAGCGATAAACTCTAGAAGCTAGAATGGCCCTGTAATAATCTCCACTAACAAAGAACTACAAATGCTGTTTACAGAGGTTTAATGGTACAGAAAGTCTGTACCATACCAAAACCAAACCAAAACAAAACAAAAAACCATAGCTTTAAAAAACATTTTACAGGAGAAACACAAGATGTTTAAAATGAATCACAGAAGAAAATGTCGCATTATTTAAACTATAAAAATAGTCCATCCATAAGGAGAAATCAGTTGATAACGTTTTTTATTGCAGTCTCAAGTTACTCCCAAGAGGAAACCAGCTGATAAAGGCTTCCAGTTTTTCACCAAGTAATTATTAAAATTTATTTCTAATTTATTATTACTGGAATAACATCCCCACTCTATGCCCAACCCTCAGTTCATAGGAGTGCTGTGGTATACACTAAAATTATACTTAATGCCTCAAATTTTAGTGCTTAAACTGATTATCATTTTAAAAATTTATTCTAGTTACCCCACTGCAAGATTTTTAATTTAAAACACTAAAATAATGATTTTCGAGAAATTATACATAAAAATAGCATAACCTGAACTTTAGTCTTTTAAAAACAATTATACTTTTGCCATGTGAAAAACCTGAGAAAGCAAACTGTTCTAAGTATTTACCATTTGTCAATGTAATCACGTTAGTTCAAATTTTCCTTTTTGCTATTTCCTAAGACATCATTGATCAAATTAACAATTTCAGGAACTACCCCCAAACACAAGTAGTTAAGCTGAAAAGACCAAATGTTCTCATTTTAGATGCATTTTAGACAGTTAAAAAATTAAAATATAGCCAAACACCTATATTCTAATACTGGTCTGATTAAAACTTCCAGATTTCTCGGTTCCCTCCCTCAACCCCTCCCCATTTTTTTACTCTGTTTATGGATATTTCCCCCTGGTGTTTTCACTGAGCGCTGTGCATAATAACAAAGAAAACATAAAAAGCTACGTTAAACCTTAATTTCTTCTTGTACACAGCTAAAATCCATCAAAAAAAAATGCACGGCAAAACAACAGTAAGGAAAAAAAACAACAACGACCAAAACCAATGGATAATCCCCTGGCCTCCGGAAGCTTATTATAGATAACAAAATCCATACAACACAAAAGTTTTCCTTTCTCGGTTTTCTTCCAAATATAACGAACATTTTGTACAGCATCCTACAGTTCATAAAGACTCTCTCAATTATAAATTTGTTCATGTTTTCCTAAGAACACTTTTAGAATTTGCGGAGTTGAGGGGAAAATGTTAGGGAGACTGTTACTCCCTTCATTCAGCACCTCTTTACTTGTTTCACGAGAGTTCCCCAACTGGCCTTGCCCACCCCACACCCTTCCAAGTCTCCTCTGGCAGCCAGAACCAAGCCACCTGCTCTCTCCTATTAGCTAATCCTGTCAAATCAGGCTGGCAGTGTGGCAGTCTTATCTTCACAGACTCCTGTATCCCTACTCCCTTTTACCAACACCTTGGAACTACAGAGTTCAAAGTTCCTGTGAGTCATTTCTGTCTTTGTTAACCTAGAAACATAAAATATCTTTCATCTCATCATCACATGTCTAAAATACACCGCAACCTTTGAAGCCTAGCTCACCCGTCAACTCCTGAAAGAAGCCTTCCCTGAATGTCTCAGCTTGAGATCAACGGAGTCACACACCACTTCACGCATCCCTCACTGTGCCACGGTATGACCAACACTGCCCGACTGTCTATAAGACCGGAGGAGAAGAGACCCAATCTTATGGCCATCTACAGTCCAAGGGCACCCTAACAGGCTGTCTCACACAGGGTGGGTCCTCAAAAAATACCGGCTGAATGAATAAATGGAAAATGACTTGGACAATTTGAAATGTGAGTTTCAGCTAAAAAGATGACAGACTTCAAAATTTCATTGAGGCCAATTTGTTTAACTTTCTTGGCTTATTTTAAATTTTTCACTTAATTTAGAGCAATTTAAAATTTAAAGATTTTTTTTTTATAATATAGAATCTCAAATATATAACAAAAGTTCAGGGAATCCTATGATGAGCCTGTCAACCCAGCTTCAACAGTTATCAACACATGGCCAATCGAAGCAGACGCAAGAGCCAGGAGGAACTGCAGGTTAATTTTGGCCCAAAAAGGCATGGCCAGGTGACCTGCCTAATATCACAGAGCTGCTCAGCGGCCCACCAAAAGACAAAAACCTATGCACTCCAACCCCAAACAGAACGTTCACCTTCTGTCCTATACTAGGACATCTAAGAGATACTAAGAGAAGCTAGGGTGGAAAACAGGAATAAAAAGAAACCTTCTCTCAATTAATTTTTGATTAAAAAATGTGAGAATTATTTTAGGAGAAAAAAAGCCTTATCTTTTTGTGATACATAACAGTGAGGTAGCAGGTTTGTATATGACAAAAATATCTCCACCCACAGCTTATCTTGCCTCCAGCTGAACAGTGCCTATCATAGGTAAACTTGTGTGATTAGGTTACCTTCCTTCAGTCCTCACTATAGTTTTTACATTGTTCTCCCACCTACACCACACACATCCCTTTCCTCAGAACATAAGGGCTCCAATGTCTTCTGGGGCCCATCACCCACCTCATCCCCTTTCATAAAAGGTAAAGATCTGATGGGGGTGGGGAGGCCCTTTTTGGATCTCTTGAGTGGAAAATAAAAGGGTTAAATATAACTGTGGCCAGTACACTCAGTCCAACATCACTTTGCTAGTCAATCTTCCCAGCCTGGATGCCCAGTACCAGCACCCGGGCAGGTCACAGGAGCCTCGGTTCCGTCTGCACCAGCTTATTCTTCTCCAGAGACTGGTACCCCCTGCTCCTCCCTCTCACTTCCTTCCTAGCCTGACCAAGGTTCAAGCTCTCACCTACTGTGCCCAGCATTAACCAAAACTCCCTTTATCTGCCCCAAGACTCCAAGATAAATACAACAGTTAGTGTTTGGAGTTCATAAAAACCTTAGCGCACACGCATACACAAAAACCCTTAGCACGAATTTTCATATTGTGACTCCCTGACTTACATTCTGAAACGTATGACTCATATGTAACCGCTACCTCTGATAATGCAGTTTCTGATAAAGCGGATCACTAGAATATGGTCTTCATTAATAGAAGTATTAGCTACGCCATAAACATTCAAGCAAGCATCTACTGCTGCTCTAGATACAAACTGGAACCTTAAAAAATCACTAGGTGATAATCATGTTTTCCACTACATATATTGATACTTGACCAAAGCTAAGAAAGTAAACAAATGCACAAAATGAACCATCTTAGTCTTTCCAAAAAAGTGGATAAACTCTCTAGATGTTAACCAATAACTAAACTTCTCTCCACTAGCATTATTTTAATCTTTTCAAGCAGAGTAAAATTTAATTTATGTTAATAGCTGAGAACATGACTCTATTGAGGGCATTAACTACCTTTGTTTTATGCATAGCATATGCATAGTCCAACAGTCCATATACATAATTCAATCCAACCCCACAAAACTCTTCCACAACTTATTCATCAGTAATTGTAATAAGAAATATTTTGTTGTCTATGATGCTTTGCCATATGGAAAAGATGCATATGTTCTTAAGTTATTTATCATTCAGGTTTTTAAACAGAAAGGATTTACAATGGAAGCTCTTTATTTCATAAGCCATCCTACAGATCCTCGTCAGGGAATTCAAACATGTGCTGACAGGCCCCACTGACAGGGCATAAAACTTCACAGAATTATAGTTTATAAACTCACATAAAAAATACAGTAGCCTCAATTTTAGGAAGCTCACTTTTGTGACACATGATTATCAAGCTTCCATTTCTCAATATCGAATTATAAAATTAATTGTGTTCAGTATCTTTAAAATAAAATCCTTCAAAATTGGTATTTCTAGTACTCTTTAAAAGTGCTACAGCCAATTTATTAGCTCTCTTTCAAGTATAAAACACTTCATTATTAAATGGGGGTATCATCCCTTTTATAAAAGAATTTGAGATTTTTTTCAATTTAATTGTGTGTAATTTTACCTCAAAATAAAAAAAAAACTATAAACAAAAATTATATACTGAAGTATTTAAAAGGGAAAGTACTGATACCTGCAATTCATTTTGACATGCATCAAAAAAATAAGATGGAGTGACAGACGAATAGATGGGCAGATATGTGATGACAAAAGTAAAATAAAATGTTAATTGTAGATTCTAGGTGGTGGGTATATAGGTGTTCACTGTACATTTCTTTCAACTTCTCTGTATATTTGGACATTTCCATGATATGTTGGAAAGAAAAAAAGATTAACATCCCTAAACTTGATGCTTACAGCAGCCTTTGTGCTCTTAAGATTTAGAACTAGAAGGAAATAGCGCAAAATGATTTAAGACACAGTATATGAAATAGGACACAAAATTAACACAGTATTATGACAACCATGCAAAAGGATTATGGGTTATTTCCTCACCTCTATTTGTTCAACTTTCTGTAATATAATCATAATTGTAAATGTTTTCAGTGCACATATATACATACGTATATTTAAAAATATTTTTTCAAATACAACGAATGTAAAATGTCTAACTGATGTACTGTATACTTGAAACTAATAAAAAAAAAAGTATATACAGGGACTGCCACACTTAACTTTAAGAAAAGGAACAAAATATATTTTGTTTAAAAAAAAAAAAAAAAAAAAAAAATTCAAATACAACGAATGTAAAATGTCTAACTGATGTACTGTATACTTGAAACTAATAAAAAAAAAGTATATACAGGGACTGCCACACTTAACTTTAAGAAAAGGAACAAAATATATTTTGTTTAAAAAAAAAAAAAAAAAAAGGACATGGGTTCGCCTCCCTCCCTGTCATGTCCTAACCTTGGATTTTGTTTTCTCTTGTTTTCGTCAACTGTGAACACGAATGCACCAAATCGACATGGTCCATCGCTTTTTTAATTCACATACTGGTAATGTAATAAGGTAATGAACAGACTTAGCTGAAATAGCCAACTGCAGTGCCTTATTATCCTCAGAATTCAGAAAGAGAGGTAATATTCATCATGGAAGAAACACGCAAACCTCTTTAGGAGAATATAACCAATTACGACAGTAGTCTATTTTTTAAAGAATCATTAAGAGCTAAATCAAATGTCTTATAAATAGGCCTCTTTCTAGACTCTAACCTAATTTCCTCTACCTAAGAGAATCTACTCAGTTGAGCACAAGTCATTTTGAGATGGCGGCAAGAACCACGTTAAGTCACCAGCCTCCTTGACTCATAAGGGGACAGACACATGGATTTGAGACCCAGACACTCTGACTTAGATAAGTCACTTCATTCATGTCTCAGGGCTTCATTCTCCTGCTCTATAAAATTGGGGACTGCTAAGGTCCCTTCCAGGTCAAAAATTCTCTGAAACAGGCAACAGGGAAAGCATTTATAAAAACATTAACAAAACAGGCTCCGAGAAAGTGAGCAAGAAATAGGTTCCTTGAACTCCACCCAGCCTATCCCTGGACACAGAAAATCTGGCAGTATAAAAACACACAAATTCATGAAGAGGAACAACTCCATAGAATGATCTGCCCCCAACAAGCACCTTCAGATGCAACGTGGAAACAAGCGGACATGAGATCACCTCATATTACCAATCGTGGGATTCATCCTCATTACAGGGCTTTTTTGAAAAGCATCTAGGCCATCCCTCTCCCCTCGATGGACTCTAAACACACGATTAATTCCATTTTCAAAGCTTCAAATAAAGGTGGCAGAAAGTTATTAAATATCATTAAGAAAAAACAAAAATACCTGGATGTATTTTCTGTTTTCTTCGAATCTATTTTAATTGTAAGTAATTTCTTTTTAAGAATGGTAGGTGAAGGCTTCTCCTCAGAAAGTTTACTTTCATCAAGTTGGTTGCTGGGAGAGTTGCTCTCTCTTCTGTCATCCCTTTTCCTTATTTTGTTCTTCCATTTGTCATTATAGGGTCTCAGATCAGCATCATTTTTATTTGAATGAGTATAGGCAGTGCAGTTTTTCAGAGATGGTTTAAAAGGTTCTTTGACTTGCCCACTTTCAGTCTCTCTCCCTCTTCCAGCATTAAAGCAACTGGACTCTCTATTTATAGAGCCTTTCAGAGAACTGTGTTTTCTATCTTCCTCTGTAGAGTACTTCTGAGTTCTTCCATCAGAAAAGCCCTGGTCCTCATCTGAGGTCTTATGACGTTTGTAGCGATGGTCATTGGATACCCTGGTTGCTGAACTGGTCTCCGAGGTTTCCCTCTGAAAGTGTCGGTGAGCTTGGGGTGAAAGATTCCGCTGATCTTTCTTCTCTTGGTAAGGCAGAAGAGAATACCTGGACTTCCACTGCGGATTTCTGGCAGACTCTCTGTTTTCATACCTCTCCATGTCTGTAGATCTTTCTGATGTGTGTCCATAGTTTCTGAAATACCGATCCTCAGGATACCTGTGTTGACATAAAGCAGTTTTACAGTTGCACTAAAGAGAAGAAGGTGAGAATTTATGTGTGGGATGTTGGGTAGCATGGCTTTAAATGTGGAATGCAGTGGCAAGTTAACCCATAATCCCTCAAGCAAACTCATAGAGGCCCAAGATAGTTAAAAAGGGAATATCATTTTTTTTTTCAGTATTACAGCAATCAACACGATTTACTCTAAAAATAAATACTTCGCTGCTACCAGTAAACCATGACTATATTACAATGCCTTTTATCTTTTTAGACAAAAGCTTTGCGAGGTGGTTATCTTCAACTACAAAGCAAACGCACTTTCCACTTGGGGCTTTATACCAAACGACCCAGGTTTAATGTTTTCCTATACCTGTTCTGAAAAGAGCTCCTTGTCTCAAAATCTTCAGAGCCTCTTCTAAGTGACCGAGGATATTGTTCATCTTGTATCCTCTGGTGCCTCATTTCATCTTCATGCCACTTTCCTTCGAATCTAGAAGAATCTGCTACTGACCTCTGAGGTGCTTTCCCTCCTTTTTCACTTCCTCTAACTCTCTGGTCACCAGGAATATACCTTCCTTGCACTTGCTGGGGATGATAATTGCTCTGGTGCTCTTTGTAGGCTACACCTTCTGAGTATTGGGGCACATACTGAGAGCCTCTGCTATCATCCCCTCTTCCTGATAAATATACTTGGCGAGACTTAGAAGTATAAAAATCATCTAATGAGTTTCTTCTTATGTTTGGGGAAGGTGATCTAGGCTCATAAGATCGGTAGTGTGCATTTCCACGAAAAGGAATCCTTGCTTTACTCTGTCCATGTTTGTCACTGTCCACTCTCCAAGCAACGGGTCTTTTCGGATCCTTCCTATGGTCATAGTCATAACGCTCATGAGAATGCCTTTGCCTGTAGTATTCAGAATTTCTAGGTATTGGTGATAAAGACCTATGTAAACAAACAGAACAGTTTAGTTCATTTAAAGACAACATAAGTTTGTCTTAACATGACTTACCTAAATAAAATATTTGCTCTTCCACTCAAATTAAATCCATCAAATTGCTTTATCTGTATTCTAAATTGTCCACATAAGGGTCTGATTACGCTTTGTGCCCAATCCAACAAGCATACTCTTTCCATCTGAAATAATATATCCCACGTGCATATCAAAATGGGCTGAGCACACCTGTCCTGTTGGAGGAGGACCAGCTTAGGTACATAGCAGGATCCATTTTGGAAGACTGCTGACAACAAAATTCTGGCAAAAGGGCCAGTTGCCAAGAGCTTACATCAGGTCCTATGGCCAGCTAAGGAACAAGCAGGAGAAGGGATAGACTCGTGCAAATAAATGTATAGGAGAGTCTCTGGCAAAATGAACATAACCTCTGAAATTAAATTAGATTCGAAGAGTATATGAAGCCACAATAAACTCGAACTCAGACCCAAAACTGACTCCACAGTTTTTCCACTTGTCTATTCTCTCTACTAAGACGATATCGAGGAGCAAAAAAATACACACTTAAACGGTGTGTGGAGGTGGGGAAAGAATAGTCTTAAGACTCAAATCTCATGCTTAGTTCCTCCATAAATACCAACATAGATAAGTTGCTTTCCTCCCTCGGACCTATTCCCTCACATATAAAATGGAAGATGTGCTGTTGAAACAGAGCTTATAACTTCGGTGGGTGTATGCTTTAACACTGCTATAATGCTCTCCAGGGACAGCGCATCCTTCCTAAAACTACCTTCTCCAATACCTCAGCACTGCACTGCCAACACCGAGGCTTTCATTCCCACTGAGGAAGAAGGCTTCTGTATCCAGAGAAACCAGTTAGAGTTGCCTAGAGCCCAGGATAAGAGAGACAAGAGCCACTATATGGAACACAGTGAAGTTCAATTTTGCACCTGGGACACTTCCTCCCATCCCACCTGTCTAATCTCCCCATCTCCTCCCCGAGGGTTTAATATCTGCTAACCAAAGAGGTGGCTAGCCTTGCAGCTTTTGTTATTGCTCCCTCTTTAGAAGCTGACACAGAGTTGGAGCAACCATGAGTAAAACTCTTTCCATTTGGTGACCTGTCTGTGTCCCCCTTACAAGAAAGGAGGCAGACTTGGCTTCCTCACGTACATACTGGGATTTATATACTGGATTCAGCAATATCTCCCTCTGGAATCACCGAGCTAGATGTACTGGCAAGTGCATTATTTAGCTGAAGCAGAAGCTCTGTCATCCAGCGGGCTGCACCTCATCACAGGAAGAAGCAACTGGAGCCTTTGAGGACTTCCTGGAAGATTTTGTCTCTTCCACCATTAAGTAGAAAAGCTGTCAGCCAGAGAGGCTGATTTCTTCCAGACTGGACAAAACAGTCAATCTCTTATTTTAATCCATACTTCATGTTGAATACCACTTTGATATTATATTTCGTATCTGAGTTTTATTGAATAGAGGCCCTTTCTTCTGAAGGAGATTGCTGGAACAGTTGCTATCATTTTTAGTTCCCCTAAAGGGACAAAGGAGACCCTAGGAGTCTGTTGGAGACAATTCTCTGTGGGTCTCCTGTGTTCCGCATGCCCTGTGAGCAGAAGCACTAACAGCTTTTGTTTAGATGCAAACATCCTGGGAAGATAGGAAGATGGAGCTAGCACCTCCCCCAGGGGCAGAGGGCCGGTTTGTTTGCTCTCCAGAATAAGATAATGTCTCTTCCAAGGCAAAAGCCCCTGATGGGTTCGGTTCCTCAGCTGCATTGTCACCACCTGCCCTCAGGGGGCTGGGGGGAAGGGGAACACAGGAATGGGAAGCTCAAGCTGCCTGCTGTACTATGAGTAACACAGACCTTTGCCTCTGACCCAGCAGGGCCTTGTGACAGGCTAATGTGTTAGCTTGCGAGTAGGGTGAAATATTAATTCTTTACCGTTTTTGACAGAGAGTCCTGAGAAGGATCCTGGAAACCAGGCACTAAGTTTGGCAGGGTCTTTCATGTTCCCTCACTAAGGCCCACCACAAAAGGGTGAAACAAAACGACTTCTGTGCTCCCCCCGTCATGTTAAAATCATTCACTTCTTTACATTTCCTCTTTTTCTGAAGCTCCTCCCCATTATAATTTGGTCTTCTAAACTCCAAATTAAAACTGTTGGAGAAATGACGGATTAGTCAATGTAGAACCATAATGAACAAGCATAATGGCCAAGTCATACTAACATGAAAAATTTTGGTCTGCCTTCAGTGTGTGTAATTATGGTCCTTTTTAACATACCAGTCACTTTCACAGCTCTGTACCTTTGCTCCTGCTGTCCTTAATTGGAATACTTTTCTTCTCTTTCTACCTTTAGAAATTTTACTCATTCCTAAATGGCTGGCTAAAATCTCATCTCTTCCTAAACCACTTACTGTTGCAAAACATGTAGCACTCTCAAAGACATTCCTTACTCTCTCTTGCTGTGGTCATGGCATTTCTTTATATTATGAATTAATCCTAGCTGCCAGCTATAATTAAAGAAAGCTGTCAGCTCCTAGAACCTAGAAATATAACCTCTATCACTGTAAAGCACCTACTGTGAGTAACCAAGTCCCATGAGCTTATCAAAACAGGTTCTTAACAGTACTTGTGAATCTGAAAGTCGAAGTACATCCTAAATCCAAGCTTGCTCTACTAAACTAAGAACTGCTCACCTGGGTTTCCACCTGGGCGATCTAGAGTGAGACCGTGCCATTCTTTGACACGTGAGCCACTATCCACTTTTTACACTGCAAAGAAACACAGTATTAGCAAGTTTGTAGAAAGAGCCTGCAACCTCCTCTAAAAACAGTGAATGCTCCAGACAAAAAGTTACTTAAGCCCTCTGTGCTTCAGTTTACTCATCTGTAAAATGGAGATGATAATAATAGGACCTACCTTACTGGAATGTTGTGAGGTAAAAATGAATTAAATCAGGAGTCAGCAAACATTTTCTGTAAAGGGCCAGATAGTAACTATTTGAGACTTTACAGGCCATATAAGGTCTCTATGCATCTTTTTCTTCTTTTTTATTAAACAACCTTTTAAAAATGTAAAAACTATTTTTAGCTCAAGGCCCCACCGCCCCCATATACACACAACAGGCCCCAAATACCAAATGCAGTGTAGCTTTATGATCTCTGAGCATGAGAAGAGCTTAGAATACTGCCTCACACACAGCAACTGCTAAATAAAGGTTCCAAAAAACGGAAAAAAATTACCCAGAATTCTTCTCTCTCAACACAACCACTACTGCCCGCCTGTCTTTCACCAGGTACATAAACATTTCATACAATCACAGTCAACGTGTTTAGGAACACTTGATGATATCTCCTGCTTTTTAAATGGTTGGATAATAAGAATTACAATGCCTAATTATAGTACTCAATTGCTACCTAATTTCCACCAGATAAATATACTGAAACTTAATTAAGCATGATTAGACATTTAGCTTGCTTCTGATTTTTTTTTTGCCAAAATAAATAATGTCAAATAAGCAAATTTTAAAAGACACATAAACTTGATTTTTAAAATATTCTTCAGTCTTTAAAAGAAACCGATAACTTTAGGAACTGAACTTAAAAATACATGATTAGGGTATAATCTTCTATACTAGATATTATTTACATTTTAGTAATCCTTCTCAGTTCTGATACTATAATTAACTAGTTCCCAACCTACTGGCCCCAAACCCCTGGTGGCTTTCAAAATTATTACCATGGGTCCATGAATAATACATATAGCAACCATGCACAAACTACATAACACAGATCTCATATATCATAATCTCTATTTTGCAAATTTCTGAAGCCACTGTGGTGATTATTGAAATATAAATGGTTTCTTGCCACTATATGTAGTTTTTCCGCTGACTGATTCAAAAAGTACAACTGTTAATATGCGGACATCATTTTAAAAAGAGAGTCGAACATTTGCAAACTATCGTTAAAATGAATTTCATAGTCGAACATTTGCAAACTATCATAGTCGAACATTTGCAAACTATCGTTAAAATGAATTTCAGAAGAAAGTAAAAGCATATAAGGTCAAAGGACTTGAACCAGATCACTTATCAGAAGTACATTCAATTCATTTAGTTATAACACTGCTTCTTTGCAAAAAAAAGAGTTTGAAGCTAGTAAGAACAATTAGTTCAGATGTACTATGCAATTAAGACACTTAAGGCGAAAATGTTTACTTAGTAACTAGAAATATCAAAATGCATTCATTCGACAGATGTTACTGAGCACCTATTTTTGCCAAGCACTATGCTGGGGATACAGCAGTGAAGAGAAACATGCAAAAATTCCTGCCCCCTAGAGCTTACATTCTATTGAGGGCGCTTGTAATTTAACCAAAGAGGCTCTTGGTATCAGTTCATCAATTTAATTTTGTTCAATTAAACTGAACAAAAATAATGAACCCAAAGGTTATATGTGGTGGTGGTGGTGGGGGGACACGAAATATTGATGGTGATGATAAAAAGCATAATTTTTCTGAAAGGTATTCTTTTATTCCATTTTATTATTTTGAAAAACAGATTTATTGAGGTATAATTCAGATCATACAATTCACTCATTTAAAGTGTATCACCCAATGTTTTTTAGTATAGTCACAGGGATGTACAACCATCACCACAATCTAATTTCAGGACATTTTTATCCCCTCTAAAAGAAACCCCATTAGTAGTCTCTCCCCATTCCTTCCCTCCTTCGATTAGCCCCTGATTTACTTTGTTTCTATGGAAGTGCATATTCTGGACTTTTAATAAAAATGGAATTATACAATATGTGGTCTTTTGTGACTGGATTCTTTCCTTTAGCATAATGTTTTCAAAGGCCATCCTCGTTTTACCATGTGTCAGTACTTCATTCTTTGTATAGTTGAATAATATTCCACTCTATCAGTATACCACATCTTTATTCCTTCATCTCTCAATGGACATTTGGATTGTTTGTATTTTTTTGGTTATTATATATAATGCTGCTATGAACTTTTGCGTACAAATTTTTGTGAGGACATATGTTTTTATATCCCTTGAGTATATACCTAGGAGTCTAATTGTCAGGTCATATGATAATGCTAGCAAATTGAGAGACTAATAAATTTTTCCAAACAGCACCATTATTTTACATTCCCACCAGCAATATATGATGGTTACAATTTTCTACACCTTCACCATAATCTGTTGTCTGTCTTTTGAATTATAGCAATCTTAGTGGGAGTGAAGTAGTGGTACTTCAACTGTGGTTTTAATTTGCATTTCCCTCATGCTGGGTAATCTTCAAATATGTAAGAAATTACAAAACTAATCTTGTCTACTTTAATCTAATAATTTCAGTTTAAACTTATTTTTCTAAGATAACGATTTAAAGGAAAAAAGGCAACTATATATACTAAGATGTTTGTATGAGCTTTATTTATAATAGGAAAAAAAAACCACCCAAACTAATTATAACCCAAATGCCCAACAGTCACTAAAAGATTAAATGAATTCAAAATATATACATCTGGTCACTTCCTACCTTTCTCCTAGCCTTATGTATGTCTTTTCCTCCACACGCCTTAGTCTACCACACCATACTACTCGGTTTTCCCTGATCAGGTCGTGCTGTTCCTACCATATAGGTGGCTTTCCCTCACTCAGCTTGACAAATCCCTCTACTTTCAGGACTGTCTGACCATCATTTCTCCTGGGATTTTCTCCTTGACTTGATATTTTTTCCCCCTGAGTCTCTTTATTTTGGGGAATTCTGGGTTTATTCTATGATTGTTTCAATATGTTGTGATTATTTGTTTACATAACTGTATTTATTTCAATTGACAAAAGACTCCAAAAAGCACATTACAGAACACAAAACTCAAATGATCTATGGACATCTTGAGAAAGTCAACCACATTAATAATTGAGTAAACACAAATTATTATCTTAACCATTCCACACCCATCAGATTGACCAAAACAATTTAAGTTGCATATTACAGAGTGTTGATGAGGACATGGAATGATAGGGACTCCCATATATTGCTAGCCGAGTATACATGAATATAACCAGTTTGGAAGGGGTTGGCAGTACCTGTTAAAGTTGAACATGCTCATATCCCACAGCCCAGTAATTCCACTCAGGGACAGACCTTAGAACAGTCATTCTCAAAGTTTAATGTGTGTCAGAATCACGTGAAAGGCTGGTTAAAGCACAGATTGCTGGGCCCTACCCCTGGGGTGGGCCCCACTTCTAGCAAGTTTCTAGGTGATGTGGAGGCTGCTGGTCCAGGGAATACTGTACTGCTGGTTTAAAGGGAAAGGTGGAGACCACTTGGGAGAAAATGTTTACAAGTGAGATTCACTGATTACGCGATTAAAAAAAAGGTATTTTTCTTGCTAATATTAAAATGAGCTTTATTAAAATTCAAACTATTCAGTCAAAAATCGGTGACTTTTAATGCATACAAATTATACCTCAAAGCTGCTTTGGGGTGATGAAAATGCCCTAAGATTAGATCAAATATTATGGAGATGGTTGCACAACTCTGCAGACATACTAAAAACCAGTGAATTGTGCACTTTAAACCTGCAAATTATATCTCAGTAAAGCTGCTTCTTAAAAAGTTACTTTGTTTGCAATTGCTTAGTGCACATCAGCTAGTAATGAAAAATACTGGCTCAGGGGCTTCATGGATAAGAGAGGAAAGTTAATTTAAACCCTAAAATCTAAGCTAAGAATGGTTTTTACATTTTTAAAGTGTTGTAAAAAAAAGAATATGCAACAGAGACTGTATGTAGTCCACAAAGCCTAAAATAATTACTACTATCTTAGCTATTTTATTTGATTTACTGGTCCTTTACATTAAAAAAAGTGTGTTGATTCCTGATTTACACTAACTTATGACTAGCAAAATTAAAGGAACCAGCTTTAGGAGGGGAGGAAGAGGGGACGGAAGGAGGAGGGGGGAGGGGAACAGGAGGAGGAGGGGGAGGGGAGGGGAAGAGAGAGGAGGGGGAGGGGAGGGAGAAGGGAGAGAGAAGGCTGAAACACCAGCAGACTGGGGAGGTGTCAGCAACAGAAGATAAATTCCTTTACACTGCTACTTCAGAGTGAACTGTACAGGGCCAGGAGTAGTGAATGAACCCATCTGCCCTTGAACATAGAAAGACGACTGGACAGCAGGGGCATCCGCTCACAAGAGGATGCTGTAGGGGATGCTGGAACCAAAAGAGACCGCCCCTACCAGGACAGCATTGGGTACATTCCTCACCAGATGAAAGACCCAGCCTCAGCAATTCTCTTCGTCCCAAACAAGGCTTTTGCTTCCCCTCAGATCCTTCCAATCACCAGCAATTCTCTCAGCTCTCTGGAAACATAGCCCCCTGGAGTTACCACCTGCGCTCTCCTTTTACAACCAAATTCCTCAAAAGGATGCCTGTAAACAAACCTCAGTCCTTCTCTCAGATTCTTGCCCTCCCGTTCATGCTTGGCCCCCCACCAATCTGGCTTTCCGCTCTGCCACTGCACCAAACCGCTGTAGTCAAGATCACTAGTGAAATTCACATTGCCAAATCCAAAGGTTATGTCTCTTCCTCCTAGACCCACAGCAGCTCTTGACAGTCAATCGCACCTTCCTCCCAGAAACATTTTTCACTTGGATTCCAGAATACTACACTGCCCTGGTTTTGCTAGTTTCTCCTCGTCTCCCCCCAGCCACCACCCTCTCCCCTAAATAGTGAACTCAGTCTTTCTCTAAATAGTAACATCAGTCTTTGCACTTTCCATCGTCTATACTCTCGCCAGTCTACACTCTCATTCAGTCTCATGGATTTCAATACTCTCTATAAATCAACAACCCCCAAATTTATACTTCCAGCCCTCACCTACCTTCTGTATTGAACAGCCCAAAAGCAAAGGCCTGACCACCCTCCAAAATCTGCTTTTCCTACAGTCTGTCCTACCTCAGTAAATGGCAACTATTTGCTTTAAGTTTTCAACAAAGAGTAAACATAAATGTCCAATAAACATAGGAAAAGATACTCAAGGCTGACCTAACCAGGAAAATAAAATTAAAACAATAAGATACCATTTCATACCCACGAGATGTGCAAAAAAAAAAAAAAAAAAAAATTAAATCTGATATCCTGTGTGTTTACAAGAAAGTTGAAAAAGAATTTCTCCACTAAGGAAAATTCCTCCCCCAAAAAACCATGAAGCAGAAGAAAGCTCTAAGGCTGTACTCAAAACAATATGCAAAAGCATTTAAAAATATTTTTTAAAACTTCAGCTTGAATCAAAAATTTAAAAACTAAGAACAGAAACAGACCAAAACTCAGAGTAAAATGACAAAAAAAAAAGTTAATCGAACTCAGAAAAAAATGGGAGAATAAGACTAAATTATATCAGCGTGAATAAATTACAAGGCACCCAAAGAATAAACTCAAATAAAAACTTAATAAGGGACAGTGAAGAAAGTCAGGAAAACAACCAAGAAAATGAAAATGACTTGGAGTGGGGAAAGAAAGACAGAGTAAGTAGTAGAAATAGAAGACAGGTAAAGAAGAAATAATATTTGTATTATTATAGTCACTGAGAAGAAAAACCAATAATAAAACTGACCTAATATTTGAAACTATAATTCAAGAAAACTTTCCAGAAATGGAAAAAGACCTGACTCTACCTACACACTGAAGAACTCACTGGATTCTTGGGAAAATTAACCTAAAACAATCAACTCTGAAATATAGCTTAGTAAAAACTATTTGACATCAAAGATAATGATAAAATCCTCCAGAACTCTAGGTAGAAAGGATAAATAACTTACAAATCCAAAAGAATTAGACTAGCATCAGATATTTCAAAACCAACATACAAAGCAAGACAACGATGGATCATTTAACATTTAAAAAATAAAATCAATGAAAGTAGGTGTGAACCAAGAATATTATATCAGCTAAGTTATCCCTTAAATACCAAGGCTACAGAAAATAAGTTTTCAACACACAAGAACATAGGGAATTTCTGCACTTATTAGCCCTTCCCAAAGAATCTACTAGAGGATGAACTTCATCCAACCATATGAAGACAAAGAAAACATCAGCAAAGTTGAGAGTGAGCATTTTAAAATATGTAAATGAACATATGACATTAAAAAGAAAGATGAAGATGAAGGTGGAAGACAATGTAAAATCATGGCATATTGTGACAGAGTAGAAACGCTGCAACTAAAAAAAGGCAGAGTCTACGGCCATGCCACCTGAACAAGCCCGATCCTGTACGACCTCGGAAGCTAAGCAGGGTTGGGCCTGGTTAGTACTTGGATGGGAGACCACCTAGGAAGATCAGGTGCTGTAGGCATAAAAAAAATAAATAAAAAATAAGGGATTGTAAACTGACAAGGTCCTTGCCATCTGTGAGGTCAACCAAGGGTTACCTCGCCTAAAAAAAAAAATGGTACAAGAGAAAAGAAGAGAATAATAGTAAAGGCTCAATGTTATGTAGGTACTTGCTGGGTTTAAGGCATACTGAGGGGGGAAACCTGATAAGTCAGATATTAAAAGGTTAAACAAATCCACACAGTGCTGGGACAACTGTATATCCTTAAGCGAAAGAATAAAGTTCAGCCCTACCTCATACCATACAAAAATTAACTCAAAACGGATTAAAGACTTATATGTAAGAGCTAAAACTATGAAACTTAGAAGAAAACATAAGGATAAATAATCCGAGACTTTGGATCAGGAAGTGGTTTCTTAGATCTGACATCAAAAACACAACAAAAATAGGTAAACTGGGCATTATCATAATTAAAAATGTTTACAGTATAAAAGATGCTATTAAGTAAAAAGATAACCCATAGGATGGAGAAAATCTTGTGCAAATCATATCTAATAAGAGGTTATATCTAGAACATATAAAAAACTTACAATTCAATAATAAAAGACGATCCAATTAAAAATGGGCAAAGGAGCTGAAGAGACATTTCTCCAAAGATGATGTACAAATGCCCAAAAAGCACAAGAAAAGATGCACATCACTAATCATTAGAGAAGTGTAAATCAAATCAATGAGATACCACTTCACACCAATCAGGAGAGCCATATTCAAAGATAATAACAAGTACTAAAAAGATGTAGAAATAATGGAACCCTCATATTGCAGGCAGGAATGTAAAATAATGCAGCCTCTTTGAAAAACAGTTTGGCAATTCCGAAAAAAAATTAAACATAGAGTTATCATATGACCCAGTAATTCTACTCCCAGGTATATATACCTGACAGAAATAAAAATATATGCCCACACAAAATTTGTACATAAATATTCATAGCAGTATTATTCATAATAGCTAAAAAAGTAGAAACGACTCAAATGTCCATTGAGAGATAAATGAATTTTAAAGATGTGGTATACTCACACAACGGAATATTATTTGGCCATAAAAATGAAGAAGTACTGGCACATGGTTAAAGAGGGATGAACTTTGAAATCATTACGCTAAGGAAAAGAAGCTAGTCACATATAAAAGGTCCAGACTAGGAAAATCCATAAGAAACGGAAAGCAGATTGGCGGTCGCCTGGACGAGGGAAGCATGGGGGGTTCTTTTTGGGGTGATGAATATGCTATAAAATTAGACTGTGATGATAGTTGCATAACTCTGTGAATATACTAAAAAACTTAATTGTACTCTTTTAAATGAGTGAATCGTATGGTATGTAAATTATATCTCAGTAAATCTGTTACCCTCCTCCCAAAAAAAATCAACTGTCAGAGATTCCATACTAACTGTGAGATCAGTATTTAAAAATGCAAAGAATTCTCTCAGGAAAGCCTCTGCAACGAAGCAGCCACACTCCCAGCACAGAACCAAACCAGAGCCCACCAGACCAAGTCAGAGCCCACAGAGCAAGAGGGCGAACAGCAGATCAAAGGGAGCCAGGCCTAAGGAGACCAGAGCATGGATTATTGTCTTGGCCAAAGAAGCTAGGTGTTCTCACCAGTTCTCTAGTAAGGAACTAGAAGTGGATATAAAATCCCACTGTTGCCTATCATTGACCTATTTTGATTACAAGGAATAATGTATTTCTCAAGAACACATAAAAGGTTAAATAAACAAACTGGTTAAGGGCATTTAAAAAGGTTAACAAAAACACAAACCTTCCTAAAT
The DNA here is from genome assembly GCF_000151845.1 of Pteropus vampyrus. Lineage (NCBI taxonomy): Eukaryota > Metazoa > Chordata > Mammalia > Chiroptera > Pteropodidae > Pteropus > Pteropus vampyrus. Next base: position 8,017,247 of record NW_011888862.1, read on the forward strand.
ACCCCAATTGTTTTAAATAAAAGAGCAAAAAAAACACATCTTATAGAAAAAAACAGCAAATGTAACAAAATACATATAAATAAAATATTATGATAGAGTTGAGAGCAATTATATCAGTTCTAGCAATAAATGCGAATGGGCTTCACTCACCTACTATAAATAAAAAGTTCCAATTTGGATCATGAAACAAAACTCAAGGAGTTGTACAAAAGATGCATCTAAAATGAAGTGATTCTGAAAAGCTAAAAATAAAAAGGTGGCCAAATTACACCAGGCAGATGGCAAAAAAAGAGAGCAGGGGTGGTAATCCTGAGATACGGCAAAGCAGAAATCAAGCCCCAAAGCACTGATACAAAGAAAAACACTTTTTAATGCTAAAAGCCACAATCCACGATGAAGATAGAATAAAAATATACATATTCACATGAATATAACATAGCAACCACCTTTATGAAACAAAAACTACAAGAGATGCCAGGAGACATAGATAGAAACACACTAAACAGGATACTTTAATATGGCACTCTCGCTGCTATATTAGATTAGGTGAACCTAAAACAAGGAGATAGAAGATCTAAACAGCATAATCAAATAAGGTAAATCTTAAGGACATTTATCAAACTTTACACTCTCATACCAGAGAATACATTCTTTTCAAGTGCCATCACGTATTCACCAAAAATAATCATATATTAGGTCACAAAGAAAACATCAGTAACCTCCATAAACTAGAAATATTACGAACAATACTCTCTGATCATAATGCAATAAAACTAGAATTTACTAACGAAACAAACAAAAAAACACAGAAAGGCCCATCCACCTGGAAATTTTAAAGCCTCCTATTAAATCGTTCCTGGGATTCTACAACTAAAATTATAGATTTTTAGAGAAATGATGATAATGAAAGCACTACATATCAGATTCTATGGGATGCATTTAAAGCAGTGATCAAAGGAAAATTCATTGCACTAAATATGTTTACCAATAAAAATGAAAGAAAAAAAATAAATCCATTTCCATGATAAAAAAGAAATAACCTAAAAAATAACAAGGTAAACCGAAAGAAAGCACAAGGAAGGAAATAAAAACATAAAAGCAGAGGAAGAGAATGAAAAAACTAGACCTAAGTAATAATTTGAAATTCTGTAGTTTTTGAAAAAATTAAAATAAACCGCTATATAAATCAAGAAAAAAGGGAGAAAACACAAATATACAAAATAAGAAATGGCAAGGGGGAAATAAACACTGAAATAGAAGAAAAAATTTTAAATCACAAGAGATTACTAATTTGAAAACCCCAATGAAAGGGATAATTTGCTAGAAAAATTACTAAAATTGACCCCATTAGAGTTAGAAAAGCTTAAACAGAACAATTTCAATAGAGGAAATAGAGAAAATTATTAAGGAAATAATTTCTCCCGTGAAAAAGCATCAGGTCCAGATGGTTTCACAGGAGAATTCTACCAAACCTTCGAACATTAGATAGCCTCAGTGCTCTAAATTATTCCAGAGCAGATATATCACACACAAAAAAATATCAAGCCTACAAGAACACCAACCTTTCGAAGAAAATGAACTAGCCAAAGAGACTAGAAGGTATATCCTCTGAGGAAGGCGGAAACTCTGGAGCATAGAATCTCAGCAACTAAACAAGGATGTTTCAAGAAAGGAGACTTTCATGGCAAAAAGCTGCATAGAGATCCACTAAAAGGAATGAAGAATGTGACCAAAAGGTAAGGAGACTTAGAAAGCCAATTATTAACTCCTTAACAGGCTAGCTGGAAGAGGACGAGAGAAATTGGGTTTCAGTTGAATAACAGGGGTCTAGGGAGGAGGATTCAAAATGGCAGCAACTTGAGTAGGTTTATTGTTGATAGGGAGGAACTATGTGCCTGGCACTGGGGGGTCTATTGTAGAATGACAGTCATAGTAGAGATGCCTCTAGGTTCAATGTTTCCTTTGATTGTCCTTAATACTGACTCCAAATAATAGTCAATTTCTCCCAGTATTCTAAATTTACTTATTACCTTCTTCAATGACCCAAATTAAATTTTTATCAGCAGTCGCATTTTGTGATAATTTAGCAAACATTGCTGCCAGTGACTGCTAGAGGCAAGGCTTAAAAAGTTGAAAGAGACCTAAGAGATGCTAAGTCTTCAGTGGATAAAAAGGATCACATGAGTGCCAGCACTTCCTGGTTCACTAAGTGTGTTAAAACTACTATCTCATTTAACCTTTGTAAGCCTTTGAAGAAGCTAGAATTACCTCCATTTCAAAGGTGAAGAAACCAAGCCTCAAAAAGGTTAACCAATCCGCTCCAGTGCAGGATCTGAAACTAGAATCCAGGTTCTCAGACTCCAATACTAACACTTCTCCACCTTGCAATTCTTACCTTCAGAAAGATGACCCTGTAGAGACCGCCTGGATCTTTGTGTAGATGCTCAGTCAGCAGAACTGGACTTCAGCACACTTGAGAATAGTTGACATCCTGCATCACATCCAAAATTGCTGTCTAAATTTGGAAAGCAGTTTTTATGCCCTCTAGCTGCCTGGACATTCTGTAGCTTGTAGGACACAAAGACTATGTTTTATTTATTTTGATCCCAAAGATTATATTTTATTTAGCTTTGTATCTGTCCCCCTCAACTTTATATATAGTGCCTTTAAATATTTTCTCCTTCAACACTGGTATAGCTTCATTCATTCACCTAACTCCATAACTCTGTTATCATTTTTAATATAATCTAGGGCAGCAATATAAAACTTCAGATTTAAGGACTGAAAGAGTACAGGGGCAAATAGCTTTTTGAATTTAGCTATTACTTTTAAAAAGTCAAGATATTTTTGTGCTCTGAAATTTTTATGAGATGGCAATAGTTTACAACAAGATAAAGTATGCTTAAATGTACTTTTCCATAAATGTCTCATTTGATCCTTAAAATCACCCTGTAAGAAAGGTAAGGCAAAATGTTCTATAATCTCTAATTCAGAGTTGAGGAAATAGTCCCTTCGAGAGGATAAGTGAGTTACTTGTTCAAAGTAATCAGATACAAAGGAATTCAAGGAAGTCCTGACTTCAAATCTCCTACTTAATCTATGATGCCTTTGCCTCACCTAGATAATCTTTCTTTACTAAACTGGTAAAGGTGGAATAAAAGATGAAAACTAAGATGCTATCAACAAATAAGAAACAAAAAAGGATAGCTAGAAAAAAAATTCCTGTACGTCATTGGAAAGAAGAACATAAATGCCCAAAAGTCTTTCTATAGAAATCCTCTAAATGTTGCCTTTTGCTACAGATTGTTGGTGGGAATGCAAAATAGCATCTTTTCCAAAGGAAAATTGAGTAATTTACATAAAAAAAAAATTCCAAATCGTCTGGGAATGTACATTAAGTAATTATGATAAAGATTTTACATTTCTTCAAAGATGTGTTTAAGTTGTGAAAAACTGGGGATAACTAACTAAATAAATTATTACAGCCATATAATGGCATTGCTCTGTAGTCAGAAAAAAAAAATGGTTACCAAAGAGAATTCACTTAAGAAAAAAATTCACGTATTTGTCTCTGCATAGAAAAAGACTAAAGATGTATACCCAGCGCGACCATATTCACAATGGTTACTAGAAATGGTGAAATAGTGTGCCTTTTTTAATTATTTTTTTTAGTATTTTAGAAATGTTGTGTGAGTATTACTGTTTCTATATATAAACGTTTCTAATAGACGTTTTAAAGACCTCTGGGGTTGTGAAGCAGCAAGGCTTTCAAAAAAAAACGTTTTAGTAGCCATTTTTAAAATACCATTAAAAAGTAAAGCATTACTATACCATTACTATTAAAATAGCATTGAATTATAATGTTGTACACACGCAACTTATATGTTCCCAACCGATGTTACCTCAATTAAAAAAAAAAAAATACCGTTGAAAAATAAAGCATGAATAAACACCAAAACCTCTTTTCAAATTCTAGTCTTTATTTGTAGCAGTTCGCATTCAGAAAAAAAGCTAAAAAAGAAATCAAGAGACATTCTTGATTTCTACCTGTAGTTTTTACTTTGTTCCCGAAAAGAAAAAGCATCACCGAAGGGGCAGCTCGAAAAGCACATGGGCCGGAAAATATTTGGGAGGATAAGTTTCTCTCCCATTTCTTTCCCTCCCGACCGACCGATAGTACAATCCAGTGACTGGCCCAGTTTCCTAATGCATCCTGGTGAAGCACAAGAGATGCGCCAATTTTCGGTATACGTTTCTAAAAAGACAAGTTTTACTTCCCAATGCAGGATAAAGAGCAGCCTTCACTACTCATTCTGGATGTTACCAGAAGATGCCGCGGTGCAGCGGGAGCGCCTCTGGAGAAGGACAAAGCAGGGGCTCTTCGGCTCGGGTCCCGCAGGCAACGCGGCCCGGGCCGCATCAGAGACAAGGGCACCGTCCCCAGACACCACTTTCCCCGTCCCCAAGGCAGACGTTCCCAACCCCTGGGGACCCAGCCCGCCCGACGACGCAGGAGGATCGCGGCTGCGGCAGCAGGTGCCGGAGTCACCGTGCATGAGATGGAACCATCCCAGTGACCTGAGGCAGTGGCAGGGGAACGAACGGTCGCCCGAGAGAGGGCACCAGCCCAGCGGCCTGAGGCAGGGGAGCGGTCGCTCAGGATTCCAAACTGGGCCCCCCGCATGCTCCCTGCCACCCCCACCCGCCACCCCAAGGGCTGCCACTCCCGGGCACCGGACACTCCCTCCCCGCGGGCTCGAGCCTCCCTACCCAGCCCGCCTGCAGAGCTACTCACCCGACCGAGAGGTCCCCGCAACTGCCACCGCCGTCGCCGCCGGCCCCTAAAGCCTCGCTCCTGCAAAGACTGTTGCCTCCCGACGAATCCACAGCTACCTCTGCCGGGCTGCAGGACCCGGAACCACTTCCTTCCGGAACCGCCTCGCTCCGCCCTATCCCCGCCTACTGCCGCGGCCACGCGCTGAGTTAGCTCTGCAGATTCCTGCTCTCAACGGTTTCCCAGCCTGGATGCCCTGCCTGGGCTGCTCTGGTCAGAGCGCCTGCGCCCTCTGCTGACCGTTCCCACCAGTGCCGCTCTGTCTAGAGCGCGTGCGCTGTCTGCCGCTGGGAAGAAAGGACTGCATTGGGCATTCCAGGTCCTGGGATCCTAGGAGTTGAGGTTCGAAGGCTGCAGCTTACCCCTTAGTCAGGGGCAGAAGCTTGGTTCCGTGGGCCTTCCAGCCCCTGGCTTGGCCCTCAAAGCCCTTCCAAATCCAGCCCACCTGAACCTGTGCCACTGTGGCCTCTCTCCCTGCCTACTCGATTTCTAACCGTTCCCCATGGGCCTCATATTAAGCTTCTACCCGGAAAACAAAACCTCCCTTCTGGACCTTCCAAATAGGTTAATGACGCTAACATCTCTCCACTATCCAATTCAAAATATTGACTCATTTGTCTGCTCTCTTGATTTCTCTCCTCCCAAACTCCATTAGCCCCCAAAGTAGTATGTCCTCCTTGGAGCTTTCTCACTTGACAATTTGATATTCTTTTTACTCCTTGCAAGATTTCTCTTTCTGAGTCCATCCCATCTAGTAGTACCACATTTTACCCTCCCTGTCACTATCATCTACTGACGGCAGTAGTTTCTTTCTCCTTCCAAATTACTGCCATCATCCTGATGCATCCAACACCCGTGAGTAAGGTGTGTTTCCTTAACTTCCTCAACCCAGATGGCTTACCTCTACTCTACTTGCTCCACGCATTCCCAGGCACATATTCTAGAAAATCTAAACATTCATCACTTCGTGCTGCTCCACCTCTAAAACCCTGAGTTTACAAATCCCATTTATTTGTACTCACAATCCTCATCCTTGCAGTCCTATCTCTCCTTCAGTCCCAATTACTTTTTTTAAAAAACGCCTACAGCACCTGGTCTTCCTAGGTGGTCTCCCATCCAAGTACTAACCAGGCCCCACTCTGGTTAGCTTCTGAGATCAGAGGAGATCAGGCACATTCAGGGTGGCATGGCTGTAGACAGCCTCAATATACTTATTCTTCAAAGACCCCAGACCTTTCACATCCCCTGAACTGTCTACCTGACATAAGCCCATGGCCTTTGACGTCAACCACTCTTGTGAGCAGAGTCTGTTGAATTGCCCTTTGACACATTCTAACATCAAACAACCATTTTAAAACACTCCAGTTATCTGTATTTTCAATTCCTACATATTGCCAAGCACTATCCCTGAGGAAAAAGCCACACAACTATAATGAAAGCCATGACAAATTTATGGACACCCGTCACAGTAGAGAGCCTTGGTGCCTCTTAGGAATCCTTTTATGTGACCTCTCCCATTTTCAATAATTGCTATTACTTATACCACCCTCTTTAAGCCCCATACCCATGATCATTTTCCTCTCTTCATACATGGTTTCACTATTTTGCAGAGAAAATTCTTCACCATAATATATAAAGCCTTTTATTATCTGGTTCATACTTACCTCTCTAGCCTCTCTCCTCCTTTTACTCAGTGCTCTGGCTATACCGAAATGTTTGCACTTTAAAAAGAATATTGCTTTGGTTTCCATTCGGTTGCACATATTGTCCTTTCTGTCTCATTAGGAGGTTTGAGACCTTCTTTCTGCATATATGTGGCTTCAGTTCAAGATTTTCTTCCATTCTACCTTCAAGAATTGTTTCTGCTCCATTTGTTCTGGTCTCTCTTTTAAGAAGAGCAATTGTCTGTGGTAGTTCTCTGTTTTATCATTTTCATCTTTTTATCCTTGTTTTGTTGTTGTTGTTGTTGTTGTTGTTGTTGTTGTTGTTTTTGGCATTCTGGTAGATCTCAACTTTTCTTTCAATATTACTGATAAGGTTTCCCAAAGCATTATTTCTGCCTCTGTTTTTACTTAAATTCTATTATTGAAATTTTTGTTTCCTTGTATCAATCCCCCACCCCCCCTGCCTCTGGCTTTCAATTCATCCTATTGACTTTCCATCTCATCCTTTCATTTCCATATGAATTTCTGTTCTGATTTTATGGAAGGATTTCCTTCTTGCAAAAGAATGCTAAACAGGTTATAAAATCTTTATTTTGGATTTTGTAGTCAATCACTTTCATAAATACGCTGTTCTTTCTCTTCCATGATTGGTTTTTGTGCACTCTATTACACACACACACACACACACACACACACACACACACACACATATACATTTTAGACTCGTCTTTGAACAGGTGATCTTTATTCAGACTTATTATTGGTTAGCAGACAGCACAAGTGGATGGCCCTCGACCTATTTGCTGTCTACTTGTGTGGACAGAAAGGTTAAGTAGTTTGCAAAAGGTCATGTGGGAGGACACATTTTCCTCTACCCTTCTAAGCTCTTTCAGCTGGTCTAGTAATCAAATCAAACTGACATGAGACAGATTACAAGAGAAAATAACCAAATTTAATTACACACATACATGTGGGAACCCCACATACATGAGAGTCAGAGACAGAAAGGGGAAAATGAAGTATATACGGCATTCTGAGCTAAGAATGAGGTAAGATGCCCTGGAGCTTCCGAGGAAAGTTCATTCACAGGATAAGAAGAGCAGATTTTCACTCTGCTCTATAGATAAGTCCAAAAAAAGTTATTTCTTGTAATAATTCATATTATGGGCAAGGCCTCAAATTTAAATTCTTGAAGGGAGAGGTCAAAGTTTCTTGTGAGCCCAAAGGGTCTCGATTGCCTTCAGCATAAAATAATTCATGTGCCAAAGTGGCACATGTTGGAGAGGCCTGTTCTGAACCCCTTAAGTCACATGGCTCTTGGTGTGCATATGAATAGCATACACACACATACACAGAACAAGCCTAAGAGAAATGAAATATTATCTGCCTTTCTACTTATTTTATTTTTCTTTGATTTTCACACAAAACTAAATCTGCTGTAGAATGCCGAGTATGCTTAATACAAGGATTCTGTATTAGTAAGAATATGTCATGCTATAATAGCAATCCCAAAATCTCAGTGGCTTATAACAACAAATGTTTATTTCTCACTTACAAGACTCTCATGGGTCAGCTTTGGTTCTTCTGCCTGGGACCCAGCCTGAAGGAATAGACCTTATCTGAGACATTACTGGTGTCATATCAGAAGAAAAGGAGCAAGTATGGGACCATGAGCTAGATCTTAAAGCTTCTACTTTAAAGCTGAATCAGGAACTCTGAGGGTGGGGCCCAGTAGCGTTTCAACAAGCCCTCCAGGGGATTCTGAAGCACACTCAAGTTTGAGAACCACTTCTCTATGGCTTGTATTCCCTATACAGAAGGAGATGAACATAGAGGCTTGATGAAATTCAGAGTAGTTTTAAAACTATTAATTTTTAAACCATAGAAGAAAGTCAAATTAAAAAATACTGTATGATTTCATTTATATGCAGAATCTAAGGAACAAAATGAACATACTAATCAAAAACAGACTCACAAATATCATGGACAATTCGGTGACAGACAGAGGGGAGGGGAGTTGGGGTGAAGGATTGAAGAAGTACAAATTAGTAGCTGATGGATGGTCACAGGGATGGGGAGCACAGCACAGGGAATGCAGTTAGCATTAATATGATGGCTAGGTGGAGGGCCAGGGGAGGGAGGGAGCAATTGGGGGAATCATTTTATGAACTATAGAGATGTCTAACCAATGTACTGTATACTTGAAACTAATTTAAATAAGTAAATTTATTTAAAGAAAGAGGAAATCGGGCTTTGATACAGACTTAGACCAAGTGCCTACTGTCATTGTCATTTTTTGGAGGAACATTACTTATGTGGAAACCTGCCAGCTGCTCTGACATGTATCTCCAGCCATCCTTCTGTGTAACTTTCTTTTTAAAATGCTGATTGATGTGAGAATAAAATAATTAGGGAGAAGTAGGACAAATAGCTTTCTCATCCCTTGACAATGCTGTTGGCCTAGATTTTTCTCATAGGTTTTGTATAAATGGTTTGCATTGTGTTGGTCGTATCTTCAGCATCTGCATTGGTATTTATAACCCAGGACTGACAGAACAGATGAGTTTTCTCACTCCTTAACTATCTGACTTAAATTATTTTCCTTAATACTAATAATGAATTGTGATGTCTAATGCTTAGCTGGCCCTGTTTTCTCCTCTTTTCCTTCCTTGAGATAGGTATTTTTGTGTGTGTGTGTGTGTGTGTGGATATTGTCCTTGCTTTACCTTTACTTTTTTAAGGGCTTTGTCAACAGCAGAGCACAGACAGAAATGATTCATATTGTTTGGAAGAAAATGTTTTTAGACAGGATTATGCTGTAGACTCCTTTTTGCTTATTCTAGTCACTGCCTTGATGTCTGTTTTCCTACTGAGATGGAGGACAAATTCCTAAACAAGATTTGGTAGTTGCTACCAGCCTGCTGGTCCCATAAATTATTTCTGACGAACTCTTTTGTAATGTAATATGCGAAGTGGCTTGGCCCTGGTTCTGCAAGTCATATAATATTTGTGGTTTTAAAACAACGTGTCACAACTCAGCAATATCTTGAAAAAACTTGATTGATGTGGACTGCCTACATTGATGCAGAGCAAAAAGGAACGCTATTAGGTTAAAAACTTAATTTTACTGCAAAATATTTTTTTAAGTTCATTACTCCCCTTATTTAAATCTTTAGTGTGCCCCTCGAATTCTTGATAGATTCAGTTAATGTATCTCTTCTTACCATTAGCAGTCTGTTTTGTGTCCCGACACAACCCAGACATCATTTCAAAAGTCATTAAGTTCTCAAAAAATTTCATTTGCCTGATAAATTTGCTTTACCTCCATATTTATTAAGTGACCCCACAGTTTCTTCTCAATTTTTTATACCAATTCTTACTCTCCCTTAGACTGACAGGGAAAGAGAACATAATGAACCTCGTGGTAGGTTTATAAAAATACAATAAAAATATTTGCTGCCTCTCTCTTCCCAGGCTCCCAATTTGATCACTGAAAATGACATCTCACTCACATTATATTCCTATGGGACGGCTCTAATCTAAGTCAATCATGGCACAGAGAGACAACTAACTATGTACCAAATTACCTGTGTGCTCCCTTGTAAGAAGTAAACCAGCCAGGGACTACACATCCCAGTATCCCTTGCATCTAAGTGGGTCATGTGACTAGTTCTTGACAATGAAATGCAAGTGGACATTGTATGAGCCACTTAGAGGCTAAGGTGGTTGGGAAGCAGTGAGTCTTTTTCATACTCTTTCTCTATTCTGTTAGCTTGATGCAGAAAAACATGATAAAATTGGAAGATGAGAGAGCTACAAGATGGAAGAGGCCTGGTCCCTGAATTATCACTCAGAGGAGAGTTGTAACAAGGCACATCTATCTGTTTCGAACTTCACATGAGGGAGAAAAAAACTTCTATTGTATTTGAGACATTCTGCACCTAGTTATAGAAACTAGCATCACCTTACCTAATACACGTGATCACCTCCTTCCCTTTGGCTAGTGATTGATTAGCTTAAGGGTCAATGTAAGATCGAGTACTGGCCAATGAGAAGCTGAAATGTGCTGGGAGCTTCTGGGAATTTCCTACCTGGTGGCAGGAACGAGCAATATAAGGAGCAGTCTGCCACAGACTTCTTCACACCTTTGACCACCATGGAATGAGGACGAAATGCTGGTGCCACGGTAACCTTTTTAAGAGCCAAGAAACTCAAAGAAGTGCTGCCCCAGAATCCTGATGTCATGGAGCTGCCATTGGAGCTTGTTATGTATTATCTGTGATTAATAAATGCCCTGAACATTGAAACCACGTTCTGCTGTGTGTAGGGGAACCATCCAAACTGGTACATATACATATTCTCAATTTTAAAAAGCCGTTTATTCCACACTGATTTATTGTAGGGCTACTCTGTGATAGGTGCTGTTCTAGGTGCTGGGGATCCAAAAGCAAACACAAAAAACAGGGTCCTTGAGACTGTCATCTCATGATAGAATGTGGGTCTGGCAGAAAGATATGCAGATCAGAGGCTATGGATTTTAATTCATAGACTTCCTCAGTAACAACTGTTTATTTGCTCGCAAATATTTACTGAATACCTGTGTTAGGTGGTAGGAATATGGCAGCCCTGCTATCAGGAGGTTTACAGTAAGGGAGATAAACATTAATCAAAATATCACACAAAGAAATATCTCATCACAAACTGTAATAATATGGAAATGTATAACACCAGACCTGACCTCATCACCCATCACAATCACAAATAATAACTTCTTAAATTATTTGTCTACTCTCTCTCTTCCCTGCTAGACTATGAGCTTCGGGAGGTTGGGGACAATATCTAGTCTTGCTCTCTGTTCCATCCCATCCTTAGCAAAATGCTTGACAAGGAGTAGAAAGTAGGTATTCATATATAGTTGCTTAATGAGCATTTCTGACTTGGATTTCCTCCTAGATGACAAAAAAATCCTATACCAAGTGTCTGTGCTTCTGAAAAGAGGGTGCAGGTATTCTGCTCGATTGAGCAATAGAAAAATAGATCAAATGCCCTCAGCAAAAGATTCCTAGGGATTTACAAAGTCAGCAACAACTTCTGGTGAGGGAAGCTGGTTGAGATCAACTGGGAAGCCTGTAAATATAGCTAGGAGCTGTTGTAGACTGGCAAGAGCCTCTAGGGTTTGGGTGTGTGGTGGTGTGGTGGGCCAGGGCAAGAGCAGGCTCCAAAGCAAGCCTTAGGCTCGGAGCTCAGTTGTGCACTTGCTGGCCTTATGTGACCTTGGACAAGCAATTTCACCTGTCTTGGCCTTCATGGTAAAGTGAGCACGGCAACAACAGTGCTTATCTCAGAAAGTTGTTCTTAAGGTTAAGAGACAAAATGCATGAAAAGCCCTTAGCACGATGCCTAGCTGGCACAGGTCTGTTTCTCCGGGTACAGACTTAGATGAATTAACATGCACGAAGTGTGTGGGGCGTGCTCGGGGGAGTGAAGGACAAAGGACAGAGAACTTGGGCTGCACTGCAGTCTCAACAAAGGCCTCAGGTGAATCCACAGGGAGCTCTGAAGCCAAGATATCTCTTCTGAGTTGGCCCACTTGGTACACTGAATTATCCTGCCATAAGATACAGGCTGCCCAAGCGAGGGGGTTTAATCTTGGCGAGGCAGCCTCCTTCAGTCAAGGGCAATTCTCAGGGAGGAACTCCACCAAGACTCGGCAACTGCACCTCCAGCATCTGGAAGGAGACATCTAGAAAGACAAACGCCTCAGTCCTAAAGGGGCGGTCCTTCGGGTGGCGCACCATGACATCCACCATACTAGCATTTAACATGAACCTTTAAAGCCATTATAGCAGTTGTTTAAAATTTCCCAGAACCTGCTGAGGACTTAAAGCTTCCTCATTGTCAAAATATAACTTCCCAAAGGTTAATACCCAGTGAGCATGTACAAATAATGTGTTTAACTCATTAAGGAGCAGGATGACAAAGCTGGATCAAAGGAGGATACGGGAACTAATTGTTATGCACACGCTGATGTAGGTCTACACACAGCAACATGCACATACATTTAGTGGAGAAAGAATGCTGGACTAAGATCGCAAAGTTAGATACAAAATTGTTTAGTGCCCTACAGGACCAGACGGACACAAGCTTTAGAACTAGCTTTTCTACAGGACAAAAGTCATCTGCAACTTTCTGTCTACAAGTGAATAACTCCAGAGACTGGGTCATAGTTAATAGCACATGGTCGGTCACAGGAAGTCACGTCCCCCTGGCCTCAGCGGCTCCTGTGCTGCCTCATTGAGACCACACTCCAGGAGGGTTTTGAAAGGGCACACAGTCAACTTTTGGCCCTATTCCCACATTCTGGATAATTTCCTACTATCGGTGAACACTGAACACCTTACACTAGCTATCGAGAGTGTCACTGCATAGGCACGGCCCCTGAGAACCCTTTAGAAGGCCAGGTCCCCTGACCAAATGGGATTCTTTCCTCTTAGTGGCACCAGGAAGATTCGGTTTGTTCTAAAACAGCCTTTGAGTTGCACCATGGGGACTCCCCACATCTACTGTGGGTGACCTAGCCCCTTTCCAGCTATCACTTCCTCATTGACAACTTTCTGGTTGTTTCAAAGATGAGCCCGCAAACTCCTAGGAAAATACGATTAAAAGACAAATATAGCCGTCAGAGAGCTGTTGGCTCTAATCTGAAAAAGAAGTGACTTTACCCAAAGGTCCAATTCCTTGGGACTCTATTCCTCGCATTTTGCATTTCCTGAGAAAAGGTGAGATGCAAAAAGCCTGCCTTCGTACTTTCTTGGAAGTGCACAAGGCTGGACGCTTTAGACGTTTCTCCTAACGTTTCCCATAACACCAACCACCCTTCAGTGCCACTTGGAAGGATTAAATGTTGGCATTTCCTAACTGCCTTGCAGAAGCTTCTCACTTGTTTACTGCACGGCTGAAGGGAGAGGTGGGGAGTAAATTCTCCAGGTGCAGCATCTGTGGGAGTGATTTCTTTCCACAGTGCAGACAGTACTGGCTGTCTTGGACCCTCACCCGGACCTTAGGGGCAAGACAGAAAAAAGGCAGCATTCAAACACTCCGTCCCTCCTGGTTAATATGGGCTATCTGCCCCAGTAACACAAGGTCAGATAGAGCCAGCCCATGCCTCCCCTATCTGACGGTCATGGTTAAAGGCACATCTCCAGAGGTTCAGGATTTTCAAAGCATTTTAAATCAGTCTCACTCACTCTATGTCTGTCCTTGACCTAGAAGGTCCATGCCAAGTATCTAATAAGTGAGCCTCTGTTTGGCATTTAATTCAATATTTGTGCACAGAGATTGTGAAATCCACAAAACAGCCCACATGAATTAGGCTACATAAATATCCCCTTAATTCGACATACTGGAAGTGAGAGAAGGGGATGTGACTGGTTCAGGGAATAGGATTTTCAAATCCGATGTTCTTGCTTCCAGGTACAATGGGAACTAGAGCTAATAAAGCCAAGCTCTGCTGCTTTGAGTAGACGAGTGAGTAAGAAACCTTTGCTTGCAAAAGCAACTTGGATGAAAATGTTCTAGAATGATAGTGGTGATGGTTGCACAACATTGCAAATAAATCAAAGGTGGAGTTGTATACTTTAAAAGGGGGAGTTTTTATGGTATGTGAATGATGTCTCAATCATTTTTTAATAAAAGCACACTCAGAACTAGGATTCCCTGCAGGGGCTTGGGCCCTTCTCGATATAAGCATCTACTCCAGCAAAACACTTCCGCTGCTCTCAGGGGCAGAAGAACCTGTCAGCTTCCCTGGCAGTACCAAAGCTGGGGCCCTGGAGTCAGTCCCAGCTCTGCCAAGTTCCAAGTGTGTGTCCTTGGGGATATAATTCTCTTCTACCTACCTCATAGCCTGGAGAAGTCTTAGGGCCACCTCACATATGGCAAGAACTCAGGATGTGCTGAGTGTCAGGCTCCACTCCTGCAGGAACTTAGACTATGGCGAGTAGAGGCCACTGCTTCTCACCTCCTCAGATCACAGCACGACCTGGGGAGGGGGCATCAATTCAGGATCTTTAGAGGCCGGTACCAAGCCTTGTGTCTAAATTTTTCCAACTTAAACCTTCAACTATAATTTGTACTCATGCATTGGACCCCACTCCTGTCTTTATCATTCCCCCACTGACTTCTGGGTCCTTAACCCCGCTCCATCGAAGATGTTACACTAAGTCCCTCAGGAGACACTAAATCACGCGCCCTCTCCCCACAGAAACAAATGTTCTAACCTCACCCCATCATACATTAAATTCTTAGGACACTTGGGTATGTCACTGATCTTTATTTCTATTCCAGATTCTTCTTCTCTATCAGACTATACTCTTTTCGTTAGGAAAGTTTTACCATACATTTTACTATTTGTTGGAGAAAACTGTCCCTTTTTAAAAACTCATTTTATGTTTCTTAACTTTGTGTTCATGTTCTTACACGAGCTGTAAAATTATATTTTCACGTTGTGAAGAAGAAATTCCATTGATTAGAGCTTCATTTAGTTTACAAATACTGCACAAATGTGAGGGCCACTATTAGGCTCCTTCACAAACCTAGGTTTTCCCATTTGGGGACCTGGCCTGTCTTTCCAGGTCTATTCTAATGTCTATTCTAATGTTCCACAGTCAAGTTTTAGACAGCTTATTTCTAGAAATTGCATGGGTTTTGTTGGGATCTACTTATTGTTAATAAGTAAGAAAGCTATTGATTTTTCTTTACTTAGTAGCTGGCTCCCCTGTGAAATTATTCTAAGAGTTTTTTGGTTTCTTGGGTTCTCCCAAAAAGACTATTTGCAAAGGCTTCTCTTTTCTAATGTTTCTGAGTTCTCGCTCCATTTCTTACATAATTGAGCTTCCTGAACGATGCTGAAGATGGCGGTTACCCTGTGTCGTGCCCCAATGTAATGGATATACCTCTAGGAACAAATTAGTTCTTTACCTTTGCTTTCTAAATTTGGTTTACAAAAGCATTTGCTAGTGGGAAACCTGTGCATACTAAGTTTAGAATGTTCACAAAATAGAAATTGCTCTTAGTGACTGGCCTCCACTGCGACCCTCTGACCAGAGCTCGTGATAACAGCAACTACTTGTAAATGCACTGTCAAAGGCCAGCACACGGCGTTAAGATGTCCATTCCTGTGCTCTCACCAGAGGCTGTGTCAGCAGAGATGGAGAGGGCTGCATTGATTGGGCCTCCAGCTTCGGAGATAGCAACCCAGAAGTTCTGACGAGGGTTCCAACATCCTCATTCCAGCCCTGTCTCCCCGGCTCCTGATCCTGGCTGGTACCGAATCCCAGGCTGTAGGCAAGCCATGAATTAGATACATAAAAGCTGCTCTGGGTTTCAGCTTACTAGAAAATAAGGGTCACCATTCCCATTATAATTGGTTAAATGCCGGACTGCTACATGGAATGTTTTCGTAGACTATACTAAGGTTAACTTCATCTAAGCTAGAAATCCTTCCCATCGGTGGTCTGAAAGTACAGCAGCTTTACTGTGCTTAGAAGTTCATCACGTCCTAGCACAGCTCATCACTTATTTCTACAGTTGGCTTTACTTGCAAGTGACAACAGAGGAATCTTAATGAGTTTGATAGGGAAGGGACACCCACACAGGGCTTTTGCTTTTTTCCACGAGTTTTAAAAAAATCTGATTTGGTTTCAGCATATTTCTTCATTGAGCCTACAGAAACAAACAAAACGCTAGCACGCCATCAGACTCCTCAGTGAAAATGTATTTCACGTTAAACACAACGTACACATCATGCAAATGAGGCATCACCACGGCCACAATGGTGCTGTGAGGTACAACAGATCACAACAAAACAGACCTTTAGCGAAATAAAGCTGTAAGAAACATGGGGAGGCATTTTTTGAAAGTCAGACCATACTATCATTTTCTGTGTGCTTGTCATAAAAGAGATTTTCCCCGATAGTCACCAAGATGAATGGCACTGCATTAGTGGAGGCATATATTTTATTTCGTATATACGCATACATGAACAAACACAATTTCCATAACTAATAAAGTCTTAAACTGTAGCTGGTTCTAAAAGCACATAAACAAGATTTCTATTAAGACTTCTTTATATTTCCTGGTTGCAAACCTCAGTCAGAATTATGGATCTTTCCAACCTCTTTATTGTATAAGTCAAAAAAAAAAAAAAAAAGTTCCAAAGAAGAAAAGGTCATTTTAATCTGAAAGTTACATTTCACCACAAGAAACAAAATTAAGAAAACCCCTTATTATATGGCATAAAACAGATAGAGTATACATTCTAGTGTCATTTGTCCCCCGTTCAGATGTATTTATGTTAAAGTCCATTAAAGTGACATACTGGTCCAGTTCAGGGTCCCCTTGTCTCAGAGCACTGTGATTCTCCACTTGTGTCTGGTTTTATTAGAATTGAGCAAACACAGGAGCAAATAAACAAATAAAAGCCCCAAGATACAAGAGAAAAACAATAGCAACAACATGAAAACCAAACACCTGTGCGTGAGACACACAATTCATTCAGTCCAAAAGCCACTCGATGGTTTGGAGTGCCTACAGCTTGCAGATTTTAAGAAGCAACATGAAAAGTTCCTTGCTAGGCTCAGTTGCCCGTGTCTATAAGACTATGCATAAGGAAACAGAAATCATTCCCCACTGTGTTCACTCAACTGGACTTATTCTGTTAGCCACCCAAGGAGTAATGTGGGACAACACATTTTGCAAGTGACTAAGCTTAATAAAAAAACAAAACAAAAAAAAAAAAAAAAAAAAAAAAAAAAAAAAAAAAAATGGCTTCTAAATAGTAACTTCTAACAAAGAAAACCCAGAGATGGGGAAAACTCTCTGGAATTTCTTCTCCCTCTAAATACAGACAGGGAAATATGCAGCCCAAGTTCAGAATATGTTTAAGTAGAGTCTAGGTAAATGTCTAGAATATTTACAGGAAATAACATCTAAATGTTTATATGCTCCAACTTTGGGAATAAGAATGGTTACACGGTGAATTTCCAAGTTGGAATGACTGCGTTTGGGAGGATCACTATGATAATAGAGTACATAGTACAGGAAGCATTTTATCAGCAGCCGAAGCTCATAAATAGAACCGTAACATGAGACTTCGCTAAAGACCAACAAGGCCAATGTCGCAAGGTTTCTATCAAGAGTGGTCAGTATCTGACATACTAACTAGGAATACAGTTACATTTCAATTTAATAATTTGGAATCCAGTGGTTAAGGATGACAGGAGCTTCTTCTAAGGGCCAGCAGCTCGGATTTGACCACCAGCAGCTTCATGGATTCTCGCAACACCACCTGTGTCAATTCACAAACAAACCCTGGTGAGACATGAAGACACTGAGCATTTGGCAATTTGTAGTATCTGTTCTCTCTCACTAAAATGCTCACACACTATGTGACTTTCTACCCTCTTGGTAATTATATTTTCCTCGGTTCACACTGAATCTATCAACAGAAGAGCTACAGCATTTTGTGCAGGACTATATTTTTAGGTGGGCCAAATTTTCTTTGTGTGGGACTGTCCTAAAACCTGCAGGATGTTCAACGTCCCAAGCAAGCTTTGCTTTCTAAACGCCAGTGCTGCCCCAGCCGTTGTGACAACAAAATCCCCCATTTCCAAATGCCCCCTTTGGGTGTAGTGCCATCTCTAGTTGAGAATTTGAGAATTAGATTATATGGCAAATGAAAATATACAAGCTACGTGAATACAATTATTTAGTCAACATTTTTTTTTTCTTTTTGGACAGGGATTTTGCACTTCTTTTAGTTAGAAACATAGAAAATAGATTCAAGAAGTCTAAGTCTTATGGATTTTCTGGTCCTTACTGGACAGTCAGGTCAGTGAACTGAAGGGTTTAAGGTATGCTAACAACAAAAGAAAACTTTTACTAAATAGTAAGCCATATAACCATCAGGGAAATAGAACGATCAGGTGGTTTTTGTCGTTGGAGTGTCCAACAAGGCAGCTGCACTCCCAAACCAGGGATATGATTTATTCTAAAAATTACCTGTCATGCAATTCCTTTCCCTAGAGCCAGGAGAGGAGAACTCTAAAATGCACTGCCCACAGCCAAGTAGCTGAGGTCAGCTAGAAACGAGTACACCCACTCCCTGATTTACGTGGATTATGCATTTCACACGTCTTCTTTTTACACGGAAGAAAATCCCATAAAGAGTCCACCAATATGAAAAAGAATACTAAATAGGTCAATATAAGTCATAAAAATATTTATTTCACATGATTGCACCAAAAAATGCTAATGAAAATTCAGAAAAACCAAAATAAATTTTATTCGCTGTCAGTGTCTATACTGTAATCTAAAGCAATCAACCTTTCCTTTTTAATTGGCACAAAATTACTATTTTCATCGCTCGAAACATTTGGGAGTACTGCTTCAATTTCATTATTTATGTTTCTGGATGAGCTTTTTCCAACCCCATCTTTTGCTAAGTTTTCATCGATTCTTGGATATTTGCTGCAACATTTTTAAAAATCTCTTTGAAATCTTAAGGCCCATTAGATGTTTGGATCGATATATAGAATTGCAGTTTCCAGTTCTGTGGCCAATTGAAGAGCTTTGTAAATATTTTCTACAGTGAATGAAACTGGTTCAAGGTCACTGCCGTATTCATCATCAGGATGGGCTTCAGATATTAAGTGAATTCATTATCAGTTAATTTGTGATCAACCAGTAATTCGTTAATATCATCTACATTCAAACTGTCACAGCCTTCTTCTTGAACTTTATTTAATAAATGAATAATGCCAGTTAATCCCTCGTCAGTTATTGGAACCATATTCCCTGGTACAACCACGTCTGCTCACATTGCTTTCCAGCCAGCATTTAAAGTTGATGGCTTTATATCACTCAAAGCTAAAGCAACATTCTTGAAACAGCTTAAAATTGTGTACTTATTCCAGCTTCTATACCTGTGATTCATTATCTTCAATTTTATTAAAAATATCATTAAAACTCCGTTTAATATAATTAATCTTAAAGGTGGAAATAATGCCTTGATCTAAAGTTTGGATCAAGGAAGTTATATTCGGTGGCAAATATACGTTTTTTTATATTCGGGTGTTCTAAATTATATGGATGACTAGGTGCATTATCTAAAAGTAAAAGTATTTTAAAAGGAAGACATTTTTCTTGCATGTAATTTTCAGTTTCTACAGCAAAACATTTGTGAAACCAATCCTGAAAAACATCCGTAGTCACCCATGCTTTTTTATTTGTCATCCAATGAACAGGAAGATCATTAATAATTGTGTGTTAGCATCAGTTCTTCGCATATTGCTGAGTTAAGCTATTGTTTTTTAGAAAGAGTAATCACCAATAACAGAAATGTAAAATGAGACCACGTAAATGGAAATTGTGTATAAAAAGTCTGTGTACATGGAAAAATCTGTGTAAATGGGGGCGGGGTGGGACTATTTATCACATATTGAAAAAACTCGCGTAAAAAAATACTGCGAAAATCAAAGGACAGGTGTATATGACGCACACTGACCTCAGCCGGGGGGCCTCCATAACCCGTTTCCCCCATGTGAGAAATAGAAAGATTAAACTAAATCCTATTGGGCATCAAAATTTTCTTACAGGAGTGGAACATCATAAAAAAATAAATAAATAAAGTGACTGAGAGAATGCTGAGAATATAAAAATGTTTTAAAAAGAGTCGCAAGTGAGAGAAGATTGGCATTGTTGAGTTATAAAAAAATTTATGATAAATTCTAATTACGTTGTCATCATTGGAAAACAAGCCCCAAACTCAAGTAAATCCAGTGTGAGGTGTGTATAACTAAGTGCACACAAATGCAGAGTGTTTAGAACCCACAGATAGAACTTACTCAAATGAGAAGAGCTTCTAGGACTTTGGCAAGAAAAAGGCCAAAGGTGGGGAACAAAAGCTTCAGGGCACAAACTTAGTTCTTCCCTCACTCCCTCAGGTATGCGCCAAGAACAGATGTTTGCTTTGAAAGACTCTAGAACTGGTCAACAGAACAGGAAATCATTTGGCCCAACAGTCATTCATGTATAAGAATGTTTCTAGATAGAATGTGGGATGCCACTGAGTAAAACTCGGGGAGAAATTCATTTTATTAACAGCGCCTTGCGCCACTATTAGAGAACTCTCTCTTTGCCTCTAAATGAGGTGCTAGTTGAGACAGATGGTCAGTCAGACTTTTAGCCAGTGCTTCTTAACACCCTCCACCCTGAACAGCAGGGGCAGGCTTGGCCAGTGTGGCACTGAAGGCCCCCACATGAAGGATTTACTTGAAATCCACCTCAATTCTTGTGTATGCTGCAGTATATAAACCATGTATTCATATTCATGTTCACATTTTTCACGTAAAACTGACCATCCAGGAGGCTGAGTGATGTTTATCTTCACGACCCCAGATGGAGAGCTACGAATTCAGACTATCATGAAAAGACTGTACCTTTCATTAAGGAGATGTTGTATTTGTCAACAGAAGGTGTTCAGAGTATTTTCTTGGCTGGGACTGTTAAATCCTTCGATCAGGTTTTTGTTACAGTCATCCAGGCTGAGATTTTCACTGGATCTCTTGGGGAACATGGGGGGGCCGGTGAAATCTAAGAGATCTTGAAGAGCTCGGGCATTACCAGTTCCATTTTGGTCCAGAGACACCCCAGGAATCATTTCACTCACTGGTGAAAATTCTGGGATGGAGATAAGCTCTTCTTTTGAAACAGGACTGGGGGGGGGCGGGGGTGGAGGAGGGCAGAGAGAGGAAGGGAGAGGGAAAAGAAGAGAGAGACAGATAGACAGATAGAACTATTAATTCTAACATTTTGTTATACTCTTCTTTTCTAGAGAAGATGGATTTAGAGCCAGAGCTTGTATGAAGCACATTGTAAAAAAAAAATACAAGTTAGTTCAATTCTGAGATGCTGACGGACACAAGGACCCAGGGATGAGAACAAGGAAAGTGGACTGAGCAAGGCTGTGTAGGCCAAGCTCACACTATCCACAGAAGAAAGAAAATAAGAACCGCAGAAGCCAAGCACTTCTGAAAGCTTCAGAATGGGAAACCCAGACAGAACGCAAATGCTAGAAGTTAAAAGTGAGCTGAGGAAGGGCCCTAATTAGCATCGGGGCTCCAGGAGCTCCCCCCACCAGCAGGGCCACCTTGGGTGAGCTGCTGTTCCTTCCCTGGCCTCAGGTTCCTCCGCTGTAAAATGGGCGAGCAGTCATTTCTTACCAGGGCTCATGCCAGCGTGATGTGCTCATGGTGGGAGGGAGCCACCGGGAGCAGGTGCTCAGTTAAGGATGGGGCCATAGT
Organism: Pteropus vampyrus; assembly: GCF_000151845.1. Classification (NCBI taxonomy): domain Eukaryota; kingdom Metazoa; phylum Chordata; class Mammalia; order Chiroptera; family Pteropodidae; genus Pteropus; species Pteropus vampyrus. The sequence continues at coordinate 8,039,107 of NW_011888862.1, forward strand.
TAACAAGGACCTCGCGGTCCACCCAGTCACCTGCAGAGCGAGTCTCTCCCACTGCTCCACCTTTAAAGTGAGGCTTCTAATCCACCCCGACTTATCTGGCTTCTGCCTCTCATCTCTCTACAAACGAAAGCAGTTTCACGGCCTGTCAACCACAAGCCTAGCTCAGATGAGTGGTGGGCTGCAACTTGAGGGCCTGTCACCTGCAGTCTCTCTGAATAGCCAGAGTAAGGCCACTGCCAGGTTTGTCTATTATTTTGTTCCTTAATAAGATCTTAGAGAAGAATCCAGAAAAACTTGTTGAACTGCAGAAGCACAGAGGACCCGTCTCCCTCATACTGAGCACCAGCCAATCTAACACTACTGATGGCTAGAGCCTGGGCAAACCGCCTCATTAGCCAAAATACCCGCCCCACCTCCACCTCGCCCCACTCTCCATTCCCTGGGTTGAAACAGCTGGTCAGAGCTTAGGGAGGAGAGAATGCCACGGGTTGGGGTGCCGCCTCCAGGCATCCTCTTTCCAAGTGCAGAGGCGGCCACAGGGAGAACGCAGTGCACACACAAAGCCCCTTCACTTTCTTGAACCTTGGCAGGGGCATGTCTTGTCCCCTTCCCCCACCCAAAGATATAAAGAATAAGCACAGTTGGCTCAGAACAGAGGTGGGAGGAAAAACATTGTGTTAACCTTTAAGATGCCTCAGCTGTTTTCACCTGGGGACAGAATGACTCCGGTTAGGGGAAACCTGCCATGATGGTGACCTGCGGTGGCAGGGGAGACGAGGCAAGGGCTGAGGAGGCCCTGCTGTCAGTCTGCACAGGACTTGCTGCACCCTGGGTTTTCACATGTCTGGCTCAATGCCAGGGTGCACCAGCTGGCACAATCACTGTGTCCTGGGAAAGACGCCCCCCACCCGTGCCCTGTTCCCCAGACGAAGCTGAGAATTCATGACCATGGAGGGCAGGGGAAGCCCTTGCCAGCTGGAGCTCTGGTAGAGCTTGTGCACGACACTGTCGTTCCCTCCTGACTCAGAGGGCCACCACCGCCCATTCCAATGGCGCTGCACAGGGCTCTGGGTTCCAGCGCCCTGCCCCAATCCCAGGCGAACTGAGTTCTCGTTTCCTCTGGGATTAATTTGCCAGGGGTTGTCATCCACAAACATACAAGTTTAAGAATTTCTTAAGTTTTTAGAACTTCAAAGTAAATTAGTTCCTTTAACAAGTCTCCAATGACAAGTTTACTTGAACATGAGACACTGGACACAGTAGGCCCTGTTGGTGCCCCACCCAGATCTCCTGTACCTGTGGCTGTACCCATCCCCCAGCAGCTAAGGACTCTGAGCTGCCACCCTTTTTCTGGACAAGTGCCTCAGGCTGACAGGAGCCCCGTGCCCACACAGACAGTATACCTGCATCCCCTCACCCTGAGAGGCCCACAGCCAATGACTGACGGATATGGTGGCACAAAGACCACCTCCCTTACATCATCCAGACCACTCTAGTGGAAATGCATCCTCCAGAGCTCCTGTGAGACCAGCTGAGAAAGCATCGTTGCCCAGTGACTTCCCCTGCTCCTTCCTGCTCACCCGTCCCTCCACTTTCTCCTGAGAAACCTCTCCAGTAAATCGCAGGCCCTAGACCCCCTGCCGCAGGCTCTGCTTCAAAGGAGCCTGACTCAAGACACTAATGTACCCCTGAGGGCTTTCCTGAATGGCAACTGAACCTCCCCGAGGGGATCTGGGTGTGTAAAAGATGAAGGGATCAACTACGAGGCAGTGGAGGTGTTGCTGGAAGAGACGAGGCTCGAATGTAAAAGAAATTGACTTACCTCACTTCCATAGACTGAACTTCTTCGGTTGAGTCATCCAGACTGTTTGATTTCCCATCAAGGGCGTCCAGATGAACAAGTCCCCCAGCTGGTTTAAGCCCATTGGAGAAAATGTCTTGGGGGACAGTTTCTGGGGCAGCACACTCCACACCGTTAACCTCCTGGCAGGTGCTCAATCCATTGATTTCTGATTGAGAACACAAGGTCGTTTTGTTAATCGTAAAATATCCAAAACAATGGAACGACGGAGGAAATATCTATCGACATCTACCAATAATGCAACACCTTTGGCAAAAAGAACCTCAGGTAATCACTTTCACACGGGGGAAGAGAAGACAGATGGTATTACCCGTGTCTGTGCAGGGCTCATGACCCACCCAGGAGGCTTGGTGTCATACACTGTACAGGTCCCCAGGCTCCGGTAGCAGGTTCTTTACCCACAAGGCAACGGAGAAATGCGAAGAGTGACTTTGAGCTAGATACACCTTTTGGGACTTTGGCAGCCGTAAAATATTCAAACCCAAGGAGTCTTCAGTGTACGTGCTAGAAAAGAGCTGGACTATCCCAAAGTGTAGAAGGCAGGAGAACGCCACAGAACAGCAATCAGTCCTTAGGAACCTGCCCAGCAGTTAAGCTCCCTGGACAGCAGCACGGGCC
>NW_011888862.1:8042765-8058708 GCF_000151845.1 Pteropus vampyrus
GTAAAAGGATAGAAAAAGATTTACTAGGCAGATGCTAATCATAAAAAAGGCTGCCAAAGAGGACTTTAAGGCAAGTATTACTAGAGATAAAGAAGGACATTTCGTAATGATAAAGGTGTCAATTCAAAAAGACAATTTAATAGCTTGAAATATATATTCACCTAATAGCAGAGCTTCAAAACATAAAACAAAAGTTGATAGAACTGGAAGGCGAGATGGACAAATCCATAATCACAGATGGAGCTTTTAACACTCCTCTCTCAGTAACCGATAGAGCAAGATGGCAAAAGTAATTCAGATATAGAAGATTTTACCAGCATGATCAACGAACTTGACCTAATTTGACATTTCTAAGGTCACTCTACCCAACAACTACAAAAAAGAACTGGATTTACTTCCTGTTCTGCCTCACCCTAAATTCTCCTAACGCCTTGGCCCTTACCTTCTTCCTCTCCAGTCGCTCCTGCTCAATCTGCAGCATGATCTGTTCTCTTTCCAGACGCATCTGTTTAGCTGCTTCCTGGGCCTTTGCTTCTGCTGCTTCCTTCTGATAGAAACAGGTAAACCAAGGCATAGGCTTTACTAAGCGAAGAAAACACTGTACCAATGCCCTGGGATTTGTATATGTTCCTCCACCGCACCATCTACTCCAAAGCGGGTACTGCTCCAACATTCAGTGTGGATTTACACAGCCGGCTCCATGACACGACATGGCCGGGCCTCACTCATATACCCTGGGTCCGCGGTGCAGATCACCTGCGGACAGTTCCCGTGCATGGCCAAGGACTTTCTGTGTGTGAGGGCGGTCTCTGGCCATGAAGTGTGCATGTGGCAGGAGTTTCAGGAAGTTAATTCCCCAAGGATTGACCTTCAATCATGAGAGGCAGAAGCTGGTAGATAAACAACTGTTTCCTCATCCCTCAGGGGAGACAATTCTGAGGACTGTTCTACAGTCTCTTAGTCCCAAAGGGAGGGAGTTCCCGCTGTCCACAGGAACTCACTCATCAATGCACTTACTCCCCTGCCAGCTTCCTGGGATCTTCTCCCAAATAAACTACTGGAGCACGAATTCTCATCCGCGACCTGCCTTTGGGGAACCCGAACTGGCATACAGCAAACATCACCGACTTCGCTTTTATTTCCCAAAGTAACTCATATTTGCAAACCAGCCCAGTTAGTTTAAGAAAACACTTCAAGTACATATAACGAGTCATTCAAATTTAACTAATTTTACGTAATATAAACTAGGGCCCTTAAGGAAACTCTCTATGAAGACTCATACAGTACCTGCTTTTCAATTACGGCTTTTTCTTGCTTTTCTTTTTCTTGTTTTTCCTTTTCTTCCTCTTCTTTCAACACCAGCTCCTCCTTGGCCTTCCTCTTGGCCTCTTCTTCCTCCTGTCTTTTCTCTTCCTCTTCCTGCCGCTTCTTTTCCTCTTCCCGCTTACGGGCTTCTTCTTCTAGGCGAAGTCTTTCCTCCTCTGCCTTTCTTTTCAATTCCTCTTTCTCCAGCCTTTTGACAACATAACTGTTGTTAGAAGACAATGACACGCTCAAAAGACAAATTGCCAAAGAGCCAGGTGCTGACAGACAGTGGAGCAGAATGAGCAGCACAGTCACAGGCACGTGTAGTTGAATTAGTATCCACTTAAGAAAATGACTCATCCTTCCCGGAAAGCCACTCCAGTCCATATAACAACAACAAAAAAATAATAACCAGGGTCGACTTTAAATTCTGTTATACAAAGAGCAATGATGTATTGATTTGTGAACATACCGTAATAAAGACAAAGATGTTCCCTAGTCAATCTACAAATGACCATAGCCCCATCATTCTTATTTAATGATTTTTTAAAAACTAAAGAAAATAAATATTTAAAACCAACTTAAGCTAGAAAAAACTAAGTGTCTCAATGGCCACAACCGTGCTAGTCAGCAATTTAAGAGCAGTGACTAAGAGCTCAAACCGTTCACTTTGGGTTCTGACTGGTATATGACTTCTGAAGCAGGAAATGGAAGAAAATCCTCAAAAGAAACTTGACATTTAAGACAGAAATTAAAAGATCTATTTCCATTTATTTTGGCAATCTTTAAAAATCTATTTTAGCTTTTATTCTTTGCTATATAAAAATCGAATGACATTTAGACGTTTTTCATCCATAGACAAATGGTTGGTGATGTGATGATAAAGAACTAAAAACAGTGCAATGTCTAAGCGCTTGTTTTTAATTTCTAATGTTCTTCTTGTTCATGTGTGTGTCACTTTCCTCATCTATAAAAAAATGTGAGAAATCACACTCATCTTGCAGTGTGTTACTGATTGGCAATGTGACATATGGGCAAGACCAAGACTGCGTTCTGATTGTGCACCTCACCCTGTGACCCTTCCTTGGAAAGTCACTCAACATTTCTGATGCCCATTTTATTTTTTTATTTTTACTTTTTGTGATGCCCATTTTAAAAACGGGAATAGCTATACTATTGCCTCCATGACATCACTGTGAGAAATGAGATAACGTGTGAGAAGCACTTAGCACAATGCCTGGCTCTAGATGGATTCCCAGATGCTAGTTTGTCTTATAATTGAAAATGAATCCTCTCTCCAACTCCCAATGTCCTTCTTTTAAGTGCGTTAATAAATCCGTACATTTTTCGGAAGCTGTCTTTATTTGGACGCTTGTGCCACTGATTTACAGGGTGCTGGTATAATGTTATAAAAAGATCAAGACCTAAAAAGAACATCCTTCCATCCTAATGGTCGGCTTCAGGAATTGTGGAGGCAGTTAGCATATGTGTCACCAAAGAAATATTTTAAAAAGACATTAGCCTCACACTGTAACAGTATATGATAATATATTCTACATTAAAAGGGGTTGCAGTGCCCCAAAGCATGTCTGGAACAACTGAAATTAACGGATATTCTGGAGCACTCTGGAGAAGAGCACTACGGGGCCGAATCAGAAAGAAACTCCAGTTCTCAGATTCCTCAATGACAGACTAAGTACGCCCGACACAGGATTATCACACATGAACATGTGAAGATTTATCAGAGGTTAATCAGAGCATTCAGTTCTCATCTCTTTTAAGGAGCTGGTTGTGATTGCCCCAGAGAAGTCAGTACACAAAGGATACTTTGTGTGTGAATTAATGCCCAAGCTGCTTCACCTTTATCTTCATCTTCAGGATCTGAAAGGCCAGTTTCTCGTTTTACCACGAGGACTTCAGAGGTGCCCAATGCGCGCACATAGTAAATAACACATCCTCTTGGCCCCTAAGTCTCCATAATCACCCGCAACAGAAATCCCTCCCCACAGGCCCATTAGCCCCTACTTGTCCCTCCTGTTACAGATAAAATTCTTTCCATTAAGGAAAACTCTGGCTCTCCCTGAGTAGGTAAAAACTGGCTTCGCCTGTGTGAAACCGAATCCTTCGATATCCTGTCCAAGGATGAACATTGTCTCCTTGCTTAAAGAACCAAAGAGAACACGGATTTGGTCGTTTCCCCATCGCCCCTGTGCTACGGGCCGCCTCCACCCCGCTGTCCTTGCCACCATTATGCAGTTCTCTCCAGAGTTCACCAGATCTTGTTCTTGTCACCCACCCCGAACCCATCCCCCTTCCTCACCAGGTGCAAAGTACCAGAAAAGTGCATCATGGTCATCATACAACAGATGCATCCTTATCCCCGTCACCGGTCATTAGTTGAGGGTCTTCATTTAACACTGCCCAACCTCCAGCAGCCCCTCTTGTCCCACCTTTCCCACGTGCACAACTGCGACGCATGCTCAGAATCGAACTGTTCAATCTGTGGACAAGTATGTGCATTTCACTATACTCTCTTCCTTTTGTGCTTAAAAGCTTTTGTTTAAAAAAAGCTTAACCTTTAACATCCTAAACAAACCTTAACCTTTAATATCCTAAACATCACCTTCTTTGATCTGTTCTCACTGCATCCTTCACCACCTTCTCTCCTGACCCGCTCCGGGTAGCACTGTGCAGTCGCTTGCGTCTGCTCCCTCTTCTCTCGGTGCCCCAGGCATCAGATGCCCTCCTGAGCATTTCTGGAACAGCATGGAGGCCACTCTGTTGTCCGATTCCAGGCCTGGGTGGCCCTCAGGACCACCTGTGTTCCTCCTGGGCTGCCAACACTGGTTCGAGTAAGGCCCAAACGAAGCTGACTGGTCATCTGTCCTTGAGCGCCCGTGGCTACTCCAGACTCTCAGCCCCCTCCCTGTGGAAACGGTCCAAACCTTTTCTGTCTTTGACATCCTCCTCAGTTGCTGGCATCACCGTCCACTTCGCAGAGAAGCCAGGGGCCACCTGAGCATCTCTTTTCTGTGGCGTTACACTCAGAAATTTCCCCTTTCTTCCTCTGCTTAGCGGCGAAGGATTGTAAATGCCACCACTTGCGCTATTAACGCCATACTCTTTCTTACCGTGTTCCTACGACCATCTCATCTCTTTCTTCCATCGTCTCACCCTTCTATAAGTACCTTTCCGCAGTTGGCAAAAATACTCAGGTCTCAGGAGTTTCAAACAACTCTCCCTTGCCTTCCACCCACAGCCTCTAGCATCCAGCTGACATTCAGAGCCTCCGCCCTCTGACCTCTTCTAAGCTGGCTTATGTCTCCACCGTCTCCACGATATCCCTCCGAAATCTCAGTTCATCTCCGAAATGCCAAGACCAGCAGCCTTTCCTCAGTCTTGACGTATCTTGCAGGTTTAGACAGCATTAAATATCCTTCCCATGAAGTCCTCTCCTCAACCCTGCACCCACGAGGCTGTGTCACCCGGGCTATCCCTTCCTGCCTCAGCTGCCGCCATTGCCTGCCAGCACTGCAAGTAGGACAGGTCCTGCAGGCCCCAGTTCTCACCCCAAGAGCCTATCCCCTGGAGGCTTAGCCAGTAAGACACCAGGTCTGAGCAGCACGGGGACCTCTGCCTGCAGTCCCAGGCCTGGGGCTAACGCTTGTGTGGATACTGACCTTTGGCCTGGCTACATGCCTTTGCTTGTGGGGTCTGCCTAATTTGCATGTTTTTCTACGTGGGTCCCTAGCAGCTATTTTAGCTTCTTAATATGACTTAACATGCCCCATTTTGGAATCACAGTAAGATCTCTGGCTTGCTGGTTTCTGCCGGTGCCTTCCCTGGGGTGGACCTGGGCTCTAGGCTTCCTTGCCTCAATCCAAGAATCCTGGGATTGGGCCACCCACGCGCCCAGGGGCTGTGCCCTGCTCTGCGTGCTTCAAAAAGAACCCTGATGTCACTGCTGGTGGGGACTGGACCAGCTTTTGCTCTTCTTCCTAGGCCCTAGCTATCTGGACTCTTGTCGGCCCTTCTGTTCTGAACAGTCTCGTCCCTGATGGTGTTTCCCTCGTCAGTTTGTGACAATAATTGGCTTTCCACAGTTTGGCTCAAGTATGTTTATTTTTCTCTATATTCTGTCATCCGAAAACCACATTTCTGTGGCTTTGACTACTGACTCTAAGCACAAAACAGATGTGAGGATGATCTTATTTTAAGAGGTATCCGCTGTGTTCCAGCCCCAGGTTGTCTGGTACTTTGTCACCTCTCACGTGGTGCTATGCAAGGCTCCATTTTCTGGCAAGAGAGAGGAAAATTGGTTTTGGGTCAAGTGCATTGCTCTCATTTCTACCAGGTGTCAACTCCCTTTCCAATCACGTGAACATTTTGCAGGCACCTCCAACTTAGTTTATTTAAAATCACATGCATAGTTTTTATCCTCTAAAACTAATCCCTTCTCTCCTTCCTTCATCGGTTATTGGGTACACCACTGCCCTAAGTCCTTAGACTCACACCTTAGCATCAACTTTGAACCGGCCTGTTTCTGTCGGCTGTGCGCGTGCGCAGACGCAGACCGGAGCTGGAACACCTGCTGTGAGCTCGCCTGCCCTTTTTCCAGGTCTATCTTGGCCAGACTACATTAGCCTTCTCCTTCTCTTACCCTACGACCGCAGTGGTGTCTTAGCTGGCCTCTTCCTCCTTCTCTGCCTTCCTTGTACATTTACTGAGCGCCAGCATCAGTGATCCAAAGACAATCTCAGCCTTTTAAGGTGCTTAGCAGGGGAAAAGTGGGCCTCTGAAAAAAAACGAGGCTGCTAGTCTGTTGGACACCTGGGCTCAGGAAGACGGAAGAGTGGGAGAGGTCAGGTCTCTCTCAGGTGCAGGGACAGAAAGGCTTCAGACAGAGAGCTAGGCTTGAGCCGAGTCTGGAGAAAAGGCCTTTCTAGAGAGGAGCATGAATCTACGTGGCGCAGAGCGAAAGCGGAGGTATGGAACTGCGTGGTGGGGCCTGTCACAGGGCTCGGCACGCCGGTGCCAGAGTGCTGGAGGTGGAAGGGTGGGCGGTGGCCAGGTCATGGCTGGCCTTGAGGGTCTATTGGTGGGTTTCAGTGGATCCTGTGGGCAGGGGAGTCTCTGGCTAGGTAAAGAACAGGAGCATGACAATGACACTTATGTGCAAACAGTCACTGGGGACACAGTGTGGACAAGCTCCGGGAGACCTAGAGCAGGGAGCTCAGCTGGGGTGCCACAGACACAGTCCAGTTGAGAGATAGCAGGGGCCGGAGCTGAGGACAGGAGGGCCTGGAGAAGAAGAGAGACGAGAGATGCTAAAGAGGCATCCCAGATGGACCTGAGGACTGAGGGGATACCAAGGACGAAAGAGAGCTGGCTCCGACACTTCCGATTTGGGTGCTGGAGATTCGGAGACACGACTTGTGAAGGGAACGGGAAGTTTGGGGCAAAGATTAGATCTGCTTCGAAAGTGTTCAATTTGAGGTGCATATGAGACACACTCAAATGAAAGCATACAGGCAATGTGAAATACGGCCTCTAAGTTCGAGACCACTGCTATCCAATAGAACTTTCTATGATGAGGGAAATGTTCTAGAGATTTGTGCCACCCACTATGGTAGCTACTAGCAGCTACTATGTAGCGGCTGTGCACTTGAAATGTGGCTAATACGGCTGAGGAACTGAAGTTTACTACACTTTAGTGATTTACGTTTTGGTAGCCACACAGGACTAGAGGCTATGGTACCGGACAGCACAGCCCTAGCGAGAGACCAGGCCGTAGGCACAGACTCAGGAGTCATCAGTACACATGTAACTTCGTGCCTCCCTTGTACCAGAAAGTATTGATGGTTTACAGAACAAAGTAAGATGAAATCAGCTTCAGAAACAGATGCAAAGGGAAAATGAACGTAGAACGGGAGATGACAACAGAGTTGGTTTAGCATACCAAGTACTCAATATGAAACCATGGCGTGACATGTGAGCCCCAAATCTTTTGAAGCACGATGAGGGCACTGGGAGGAGGAGGAAGCACCAATGTTCGGGAGGGCTCGTCAGGTGAAGACGGCCAAGGACTGAGGATGGGAACCCAGGTGACATGTGAGGCGGGGAGGCGGGGACCAAAGAGACCGAGAAGGATAGGCCAAAGAAGCAAGGCCAAGATGGACAGAGTGAAAGCCAACAAAGGAATGGGTTAAGAGTCTGGCTGTGAGAAAGAATGATGAATGTGAGATATGAAGACCGAATGTGGGCTGAGGAAATAGAGAGGAAGCGCGATCAGTTCTCTCAGCAACTGGGCTGTGAAGAAAATGTGAGCGAGAGTAATCGCTGGAAGGTAGAGAACTTCACCTTCCACAGTGCACGGCTACAGTCAGGTTACCTGGCTCAGTGCCTGCAATTACCAAGGCCTGTCATCTGAGGGCCTGGGATGCATCTTCATCTCCTGTGACCTCCCTTCGCACATCCTGTGACCCCACCCAAACCAGCCCAAGCACGTCACTCAATGAAAAGCTCTGCCTATGTTGACCAAAAGTCTGGAGTTATGAAAATCATCACAGAAGTCCAGAATTTGAAGAAGGAACCAGCCAGACCTACCACCCTATCCCTTTAAAAAAATAAATCAACAAACCTGTAATCACAGACCACAAAAGACTTGCCAAGGTCGCTTAAAGATGAAGAATACTGTATTATTTATTACTCTCAGTTCAGTGCCTACAGCATACTTGCTTCCTGTCATGTTAATTCTCTAAATAGCACTGGATTGCACTCTGTGATTATCTTAAAAGCTTCCTTTATCAATTTAGAAATGAAATCTACCTTGTCTTTCAACATGCATTCCCTTCTGAATATCGAGATCAGAAAAGGCAAACTTCCCGAATCTTGACCAAGTGCCTGGCGCTAACAAAGCAGTGCCTCTCACACTCTGGTGAGTTGTTGAGGCAGGATAGGGCCTGGGCCTGTGTATTTTCACTACATTCCCAGGCCGATTCGGACACCTTCCAAACTTAGGGACCAGCGCCATGACCTCTTCTGTCATGCTCCAGGATGAGAGTCCCCATACCTCATATTTCTCAGACTATGAGGCTGGCTTCCACCCCATCCAGAGGCCTCGGCTCAACCCTCCCCTCTCACTTGAGGGGCGCGATTTAGGATAATTGGGAAACAACAATTCAGGAATCAGAATCAAAACCTCTACATCCAGAATCCCCTGTCTTTTCAGGGAGAATCTCAGTCTATAAAGAAAGCTCAAACTCTTCTGATAGCTCTACAAAGCCTGGCTGGTCGTAGAGTCCAACTGGAGAATGGGAAGCTGCTGGCTCCAGGAGCTACGAGTTTCCAGGTCATCTGAAAAGGGCCAAGTTCCATCGCTGTTAATGACATCTACTAGGAGATGCAGTCTCCTGAACACCTGCCACACAGACCTATACTTTTCCCGAGGTTTTATCAATTCCAAAACTCGAGAAAGGAAGATGAATTGCTCTTTCCACCACAGCCTTTTACGCGAGATCGCGGCAAAACTCTGAGCACCCCTATACCTTTCCCGCTCTTCTTTCTCCAGACGTTCCTGTTCTTCCTGTTCTTTCTGCAGCCGGGCCTGTCGTCTCTTTTCGGCCAAGATCTTTGCGGCTTCCCCTGCATCGGTGGTACCTGCTGTGGGCTTCCCTGAGGCTGCAGCAGAGGAAAAGATCAAAGGCGATGAAATCGTGATTGACTCACATGGCAGCTGCCCCTCGGAAACGAAAAGCTCACCCCAGTGGGGGACGGGAAATGCTCAACGAAAATATCTGCCTCTGTTGTGAACTAGCGCAACTCGCCATTGAGCAGACGCTGCAATACGCGGTTGTGACCTGCATGTATTTCACAGTGGACGGCGGTGAAAAGGTGAGGAGGAGAGACAGGGTCACTAGCAAGTTCCATAGCAGCCCCCACTGCTGCTCTCATCTGGATGTGAACTCACTGCATCCATCGCAGCGGCTCGCAGGACTAAAGAAACAGACTGTGTGGATGTGATGGTGCTGTCCAGGTGCAGCTCAGTCCCCCTGATGCCTGTCCCGCCAGGGACCCTCAGGTGACCAAGGGGAAGGACTCGGGCAACGCGCAAGCCTGAGGAAGCACGAGGGCGTGCAGCTGTCTTAGGGAACACTCCTCCCCTCCTCAAAACACAAGCCTCCCACGTGGACTGGGTCAGAGGGCCTACCTCCGCAGCTCTCGGCCTTTCCACGTGCAGCTGCATGCTTCTCAGTGATATGCCTGTCCACTATGTGCTTCTCTAGGGCATCCTCCCACAGTGGGGTAGTCTCCCACGGAGCCAGGGCCACCTCCCTCTCCTTGTTGCTCTTCTCTTTCTCTGCTTTCTTCTTAGGCGTGTCCAGGCTGGGAAAAGCAGGTAAACGGTACTTCACGGGAGACCCCGGGTATGGCAGCTTCGCATTCTTTGGAGACTGTGGATACACCTTTGACGTTCCCCTGAAAACCAAAAACAGGCCAAGAGGTGATCACTGGGCCTGACCGCAGCACTCTCTATTCTTAAGACACCTGGTTCCAAAAAGTTGAATGATTTCATCCTTCAAAAGGAACAAATGTAAGGCTTAGCACACACTTTAAAGTCCCTGAAGTACTATCCCCCCCAACAGGAACATATGGTAGCTATAAGATGTCCTGGTGGAAGGGACAATATTTTAGGAAGCCCAGCTGGTAACATCATGTCCTAATTTCACTTAAGTTTGATGACAACGTAAAGATGGAGCGTTAGGCATTTTCCCACCTCCTCTTTTTAGATGAACGCCAGAGCTAGATCTGACTTCAGCATATGGCAATGGACAAGCTGGCTCCTTTTTCCTATTGTGGCAAAAGTCATGTAACGTAAAATTTACCATCTTAACCATTTGTAAGTGTATAGTTCAATGACATTACGTGTGTACTGTGGTGCAACCATCACCTCCGCCCATCCACAGAACTCAGTGCCCATTAAACACTAACTCCCCGTTCCTCCCTCCTCCACTCCTGGCAACCTCCCTTCCACTTTCTGTCTCCAGGAATTTGCCTATTCCTGGTACCTTACAGAAGTAGAATCACACAGGACTTTTCCTTTTGTGTGTGGCTTATCTCGCTCAGCATAATGTCATCGAGGTCCATGGTCTCTTTCTTTTTTTTTAAATTTCACCTTTACTGAGATACAATTGACATCTGATTCCTTTTTATTTTTTATTTTGGTTCCTTTTTAAATGCTGAGGAACAAAGTCGGCCAAGAGGCTGGGAGAGGTGGTGTCTTTTGGGAGGGTCTTCAGGTTTAAAAGAATCTTTCTTGCTACTAGGAAGATGCAAAGGTGAAGACAAGGCCATTTCTACCCAGGAAAACAGCACTTTGTTAAAATGCAGGAGCTTGTCTTATGTCTGTTGGAAGAAGGTCCATTATAGGTGTGTTGGCCTAGGCCTGGCTCCTGATGAGGCCTAGATGTTGATTACATAGGGAAAAGTCTAGCTTTAGACACTAAGTTTATGTAGCAGTTGGCACGGGAATGTGGCAGAGTTCCTTTAAGGAAAACATAATCTGCACGTAAATTCCAAATTGTCACTTTCAATCCTGTAGCAGTTTGAACCATATGAAATTGCTAATATTCGACTGTTTTCAATCTATAAAAACAGCAATAAAAATGGCAACTCGACCTAATATTAAAGGCCAATTTTTCACCAGAGGCTTTAAGAGTTACCTAGTCGGATCCTGATGAGAAGAAAACATATGATCAGGTCAATATTAAACTTGGTCTTGAGCTGGAAAAATAATCCTTAGGTGGTATGTGGACTGACTAAAATGCAGGCCGGTTTTCCAACGATGCTCTCATGCTAAATGGCCAACCCCGGGTGCCCAGGAGAACACCTCTCAGTTAATGCCAGGCCGAGGGCCACACAGTAATGTGATCACTTGACCCAACAAATACAACTTGAACATGGTTTGAATTTTTGAAATTCAGTTTCTCAGCATCAGCTATTTTACTGATATGGAATCAGTCCAGATCCCACTTCCAGGTGGGCTGTACGCCCCTCTCCAGCGGTCTGCACTGGACGGCTCTAACCTCAGAGAGAGTCGCTTCGCACTGGCCGCACTGACTTCCCTGTGCCATCATTCTGGTAGGCCGGGAGCCACACAGAACTCCTGTGACACCTCATCTGTGTGGATGGTGCGTCCCTTATGCAAACTGTTCTCCCTCCGCCCTTGGGCTCAGCTGACTCAGCCCACCATTCCTAAGGGACCTCTCGGCAACCAAGAGTTTCTTTCCAGATGAACTATTATAACCCTGGTTTTCTAATTTCATTGCTAGACTTACTCAAATAAAAGTTGTGCACAGAACCCTCGTACCCTCCATGTACAGATAGGAGCACATGCACCAGGGTTTCTAAACCCTGCCACTCCTGGTATTTGGAGCCGGATCATTCTTTGTTGTGAGGCTGTCCTGTGCACTGCAGGATGTTTAGCAGCAGCCCTGGCCTTGACCCACTGGATCTCCATTACCCACCCCTGCCGCCCACAGGCTATGACAACCAAAAATGTCTCCAAACATCGTCAAATGTCCCCTCAGGGGCAAGACTGCCCCAGTAACATCGAGGCGCACCAATGAGCTTCCTGAGAGCCTGAGACTGAGAGGTAATTACTAGTGCCTTATGTGTTCTGACAGAGTCACACCCGGATCCCTCCTCAAATGACCTGGAGTTCAGCCTTCCATTATCCTCCTCTAAAACGGCGTCCACGCTTCCTGAGTGCTGTCTACACACCAGCCACTGTGCTGCTACATGTATACCTACACAAATTTTGGCATGTATGTGCGTATACATGTGCCTTTTAGTTGTCAAAACCCAATATGACGCAATACTACCATTAGGGTCACTTAACAGAGGAGGAAACCGGGCGGACAGAGGTTAAGGAGGCCACGGACCTGTGGTCTTAGCCCGCGTCTCCCCGATTCCACTTCTTACGACTCTGCCCCATTCCCTGTGTTGCAGTAGTGGCTAAGCCTGAGTTTAGAGTCACCAAGACCCTCATATGCTCACTTTAGAACTAGCACAGAGTAAGCACCCAATAGCTGTTAGATATCAGTGTTGATTAAGTATATGATAAACTAAAAATCTGAATTCTCCTCACAGACAAGAATGAACCAAAACCAGGAGGAAGAATGGTGATACTGGGGACCTCAGGCCCCGCCCTCTCACGATGACAATGCTCCATTGAGCACCATTTTCGAATCGGCTGCAAAACCCGGTGTTTAGGTTCAAATCACCTGTATAAACACACGGCGGGTGAATTTTTACTTAGTGATGCCCTCCTTGCACGCTGTCATCCAAGGCCACAGTGCTGCTATAACCACAGGAGGAGTCTCAAGGGACCTGGTCTAATGCCTTGGGAAGATCCAAACAGGTCACCCATTCCCTAGAATATCATGTGCATGCTAGGTGTGGCTTCTGTCCAAACACAGGGACAGGGAATGGCAAAGAATCACCCTGGATTTGGGATCTGGAGAGAGAGGCAATAGGAAAGACTTCTATTTTTATGGCAGATGATGCTGATGAAAACAGCTTCTCCTCCATAAGCCTTCCTACCTTGACTCATTAAATAGGAATTTCTGGTATTAAAAAGACAGGCACAAAGCTATCTGCTCTTCTTCCTTGCCCTCATCCTCCTCCCCAAGGGGCGAGGCATGATTTCTCTGATAGGTGGGACTGATGCTGGGTGCCTTTGAGCGTTCTCTGGACCTGCCTGCGACAAGCCCACATTCCGAGCTTCTGTAAGCGGTGCCTGAAGAGGCAGGCTCCACCCTGGGGGACTTGCACTGTGCTGGTGCCTCTGCCCACGAGTGGGCAGATGGATGGGGAACCTTTCTACAGACAGAACTCCCACCATGCGGGGACCCGGGCTGGACCGAGGGGAATGGGTAAGAGGCCTGAACTGGCTGTAGGCCCAATGCATTCGATCGTCCAGCCTTAGCAGCAGAAAGCCAGCATCTGGATCCCAACATGACCCCTGGGTCTGATTTAAATGGCTCACTATCAGAAGGGAATGCAGCCTGATGAAGTCACCCTTAATCAGTGTGCCTGGAGCCCGTGGATGACAATGTGGGGCAGGATCACAATTCCAAGGAGGAAAGGCCAGACTGACCTAGGTGGAAGAGGGTCTGACAGCCTCGGGTCAGCTCGGCCCCGAGCAGCCTTGTCCCAACTTGCTTTAACAAAACAGTCGCACTTAGGTTTTGTTGACATCACAGTCTGTGAGGTTCTATTCAAAGTAAAACTGGGCCAATTATCCATGAGCACACATCTAAAAACAATTTCTACCCGAGAAGTAATGGATTATTTGGGATAAAACTCAATATATGAAGAAGTCTGATTACACTCACCTACCCCAGCCCCTGTCCAATAAAAATAAAAATTAGAGAGACACATACACACACAACCTTCAAATTAGAGAGTACAGGCAACTCAGATTTTTTTTTTTTTTTAACAGCGCAAGTGACCGAAATATAGAAGACAATCTTAGAAGTTCCCTATTTTATCTCCATATCTTTAGTTTCCTGCCCATCCTGCCTTGCCACTTCTCCACATGCCTTTAGTACCATGTCAAGCATCTCGAGAGCTATTAAGCTCGGGCAGCTTGAACCAGGTGAGGTGGGTCTGACAGGTCTCAGAGCTCTCCGACCAGCCCTGCTCACACTACTGCAAGCCAAACAAAGTCTGGCAAAGTCATCTCGCCCCACTCCAATTTCCTAGAAATAAGTATCTTGGTTGATCAAAGAAATTAAACACAAATTAACCAGGGGGAACTCACTGTGTTTTCACAGTGTTTTATTTTTAAGTATTTTCTCTATTTAACAAGCAAGGGTCTATTTGATCGCCACAATAACCAACTGAGGTAGGTGGGAAATGACTATTTACCATATTTCAGATAAGAAAACCAGTCTTAAGCGTTTAAATGACCTTTCCCAAGAGATATCAACAGATGAGAGAGTCATGGCCGGCACCCAAGTCACCGATTCTTCATCTTTTTTTTTTTATAGTGCTTCCACTTTAATTGTTAGAAGTTCAATACTTCCAGTATTTAAAATCTAACAAAGGGGGTTCACAAGTTTTGTTCAGATGGCAGAGACAGGCCTTTCTGGTGCACAAGGCAGGATTATATAACCTTCTGTGGTTCCATGACTGTAGGAAATATGAACAAACACCTCTGTAAGTAGAGCAGCAAGAATAACTCTCAGGAGAGGGTTGTCACGCTTCTGAACATGAGCTTATTGCAAGCAGAACCCCAAAGGACTTTTTTCCTCTACATCTTGGAATCTAGTTCTATTTTTTCCAAAGCCACTTGACACCAGGCACAGTGAATACAGCCCACCCACAGGATGGGAGGGGTCTGTGGCCTTGTCAGCACAGCTCAGCCAACATTTTGAAAAGTCTTTGTTTGTGATCACAGTTTATTCCTTCCCAGAGAGGAAAAGACCAATTTTATAACAGAGAAACCTGTGTATATCACCTTAAGCAAGTGATCGAAGTTGCCATCATCAGTAATGAAACAACCCAACACCTTGGCCTCCTGATAAAATGCAATGAGAAGAAGGCACCATCCCTTCAGTGGGATTCCTGCCCCAAATGCATAACCTGAGTCTAATCATGAGGAAACAGCAGACCAGACCGACCCAAATTAAAAACCGGTCCTCAAAATAACTGGCCTGTGCTCTTTTAAAATGCAGAGGTCAAGAAGAAGACAGGCTAAACAACTATTCCAGGTTAAAGGAGACAAGACAACTCAATGCACTGTGGGAGTCTGGGTTGGATCTTGGACCAGGGGAAAAAATGCTATAAAGGATCTCGTTGGAACAACTGGCAAAAGTGGAGTATAGACTGTAAATTAAGTAACAGTATTATGTCAAAGTTAAATTTTCTGACTTTCACAATTGTACTGTGCTTATATAAAAGAATGTCTTCATTCTTAGGGGTAAAGGGTCATGACGTCTATGACTTCCAAATGGTTCTGGGGAAAATGTGTGTGTGTGTGCGTGCGTGCGTGTGCGTGTGTGTGTGTGTGCGCGCGCGTGCGTGCGTGTGTGTGTGTTGCATCTATGGAGAGTGAATGAGAGTGAGTAGGGAGATGGGAATGATGAAGCAAATGTGGCTAAAGGTTAACCGGAAGAAAGATATACAGGAGTTCTTTGTTCTAGGCTTGCAATTATTCTGTAGGGTTGAAATGATTTCACAATGAAAAGGCTTTTAGAAATTGGTCTAAACTCAAATTGCTCTCTAGTAAGACTAAAAATATAGGACTATGGACTGGGTGAAGATATAAGTATGACTGTGAGGAAAGGGTATAACTTTCCATTTTTAATTATCCTTTTCAAGAAAATTTTCAGGCAAGAATGTAAAAGCCAATTTGACAATGGTGGTGGCAAAAAACAACAGTTGAATTGCCAGTGCTCATCTGTAGGTAGGGGTAACCATATCATACATTTACCAGAGAAGCCTGTGGGAATGGCACCCAGGAACGATCAATTATTGTCCTCAACCACCAAAGGAATAGGCTTGTTCCAGGATCCGTCCATGAGCCTGTGATTCTGAGTGGGAGGTACTTATTTGGGGCCATCCAGACAAC
>NW_011888862.1:8060403-8061658 GCF_000151845.1 Pteropus vampyrus
ACTGATGCATGGCCCAGAAGGGAAGAGTAGGCAAAAGGCCAGAGTCCTTGGGGGCAGGACTGGTCCTAGCATGGCCCGCACCGGCCAGCCGAGCCTGCCCCTGCCCTTCAGGCTCTCCTTCCTTTCTGGTTTTCATCCCGTGGACACTTAATGAGCACATACTGTGCAACAACAAATCGAGTCAGTCCCCATCCTTGCGGCAGGAGGCGACGCAGTACATGCAGTGAGACACAGATCAACGTGGCCTGACCCCTCATTTCATGCAGAGCTCTGCTCAACTGTCACCACCTCAGAGAAGCCTTTCCTGGCCACCTTATCTAGCTACTTCCCTCTGCCACTCTGTGTCATCGGCCTGGTTTTTTTTTCTTATTTTATTCTATTTTTAATTTTTATTTTATTATATAGTTCAGTTTAATTTCAGGTATGCAGCACAATGGTTAGACATTTATGTAATTTATGAAGTGATCCCTCTGATTACTCTAGTACCCAGCTCGTACTACATAGAGTCATTACTAGTTTTATTTTTCTTCCTAAAACTTCTCACGACCTGATGTTATATTTGCTATTCACTGTCAGGTAAGCTCCATGAGGGCTAAGACGAAGATGGCACACAGAGCAAGTGCTCTCTAGATATTTAATGGGTGGATGAATCATAAAACTCTGCACATGATGCTCTGTGAGCACAGAGAAGGGGTTGAATTCAGCTCTGGCTGGCTCTGGAGAGGACAATGGCTGAGCTGAGGCCTGAGCAATGAGCAGCTCAGGTGGACAACTGCCTCTTTGCACTGGGCCTGGAACTGTCCTCCTCTGCATCCATATCTCCCCCACCTGGCATGGGGCCCATTCATGAGGAGACCGTTCTCTATCTGAAGAGCCTCTGAAGTGTCTGGCATAGTGGTGTGCATTCATTCATTCCACCAACATATATGAAGCACCTACTAGGTGACATCACTGTTGTAGATAAAGTAAAAATTACTTAAATTTCTTTCAACTCAACTGCACAAAGAAAGTCTGGAATTTTGTTCGCGCCTCTCTGGTCGGAGAGAGGTTTTTTTGTAAAATCCAGGTGATATGTACTTTAAAACATAAAATAGTTCCATAAAGAACATGTGGTATATCCATACAATGGACTACTATTCAGCCATAAAAAAAGAATGGCATCTCACCATTTGTGACAACATGGATGGACCTTGAAAGTATTATGCTAAGTGAAATAAGTTAGACAGAGAAAGACAAATACTGTACGATTTCATGT
>NW_011888862.1:8062013-8064265 GCF_000151845.1 Pteropus vampyrus
ACTGAATTCTCATCTCTATAGAGCAGGGGTCCCCAAGCCCTGGGCTGCAGACCAGTACCAGTCCATGGCCTGTTAGGAACTGGGCAGCATGGCAGGAGGCGAGCAAAGGGCGAGTGAGCAAAGCTTCATCTGCATTTGTAGCCGCTCCCCAGCACGAGCATCACCGCCTCAGCTCCACCTCAGATCATCAGGCATTAGATTCTCATAGGAGCACCGGTCCCTAGTGCCAAAAAAGGCTGGGGACCGCTGTAATAGAGGATAGATAACAACGCCTTGTTCACCTTAGTGAAATTTACAATGACGATGATGAAACTTGCCAGCTACTATCCATGCTGGCATCATGGGTCAATATCCTGGAAAGAGAGGGGTGGAATATGGAGAAACCCCAGTATGAACAGGCTTTTCTCTCTGCTAATGTCAGTGTTCCAAACTAACACAAGAGTAGTGACATGTGAATGGAAGTGACCAGTGGATGGATTTAGTTTGCAAAAGAACAATATCATAAGCAAAGACAGGCCGTATAAGCACATAAAGAATGCAATGGACTGAAAAACAAACAAACAAACCAACAAGTGAAATATGCACCCCAGAAAGGTGAACATTTGAGGGGCTGATCAGCGAGAGAATAAACCAAGACGCTATTAATTTAGCTAAGCGCTATGGAAGGCTTTTCTGTGTGGAAGACGGATACAGCAATAGCAGGAATTAGTTGTCTATTAAAAACCATAGTGATCTCTGAGCCAAACAATAGTAAGGTCTGAAAAGGTCTCTTGTAGAAAGCAACAAATTAGAAATAAGAGCTGATGTCACCTTGAAATATTTTTAATAAATTCCCAAGTGTTTCATTAAACTTGTGTTTTATCCTATGTTCTCTGAACCAAACTGATGCACTAAACGTATGACTCTATATAAAGTTTTATGACTTTATATAAAGTTTCCTATTTTTCCAAATTAAAATATTTCTTTGTCTGTCAATACTACTGAAGATGTTTTCATTCCACTGCTGGATTGAGTTATTTATTAGTGAGTCATTTTTAGCAGTTATCATCAGTAAAACATTTTAATGACTTAAGATAGTGGTCACATAGCGTAAGTTTGCTTTTCGGTTACATGGTTTCGTTGGTGAGTTCACCCAATCCTTAATAAAAAATATAATGGCTTCATTAAAACAAACATTTGCCAGTGTGGCCGACAACTTATTATTGTCTCTCTTTTAAAGAGACGGAGGAGATTGGAGAGAGCACAAGAGCTCAAGCGTTCAAGCACAATGGAATCACTTCAGTCCAGATACGACTGAAAGAGAATGCCAAAAAAGCAGAATGGAACAGATGGACCTGAAGAGAAAATGCTGACTGAATACGTCACCTCAGTAGCTAAGAGTCCTATATTTACCAGGCAACAAAACTCCTTAAACTAAAAGCCCATCGTTTATCCAGAAGATGCTCAGAGCGTGAAGGAGGTAGCTCACCGTCCAGCATTCCTCCTGTCCACCTGTTAGGGCCGGCCATGCCTCCTGCAGAGCAGGGGGCACACACGGTGCTGCACGGAGCCCCGCCAAACTGCTTTAATTGTCTGACTGTAGCAAAGGGGAAAGATGCTTACTTGGGTGTCACGGGAGAAGATGATCTCTTAGACATGCCTGTTGGAAAGTCGCATCTTTTCAGAGGGGACCCAGGGCTCACGCTGGGAATGGAAGTTGTTGTTCTCGGCCCTCTCTTCATCTTCTCCGTCTGTAGGGGACACAGAATAGGACAGCCATGGCCCACAATCAACACTACTTCGACAATTTCTAAAAATACCCCCATGGAAGCAGCGCACAGCTTTCTTTCGGAAAGATCCACGTGAAGCTATAGTGCTCCCCACAATGGAACTGTTTGCAGAGCAGCAGCATGAGGTCACCACATTTAGGTCATCTAGTTTTAAAAAACAGGCTCAAAATGCAAAGATTTTCTTCTCCTTGTTACTGTGCAAAGAACCAACGACAGAACCATGCTATGGTCCTGGGTACGTGGAAAGTGAAGAGAGTACGAAGATCTATGATCACTAGAAAAAAGCTACGGGTGGGTGCAAAAGTGTGGTTTTAACACTCGAGACAGTGAGCTGTGGACCCTAAGAGTATACCCTGTATAATGGGGCCTGCAACCCCTCCCATCCCTCTACGTCTTCCCCATGGCCTCCCTCGGCAGGAGGCCGCAGGCACGGGCCTTGGTGCCTGGCCCGCTGTGGGTGCTCCGCAAGGGTGCTTCCCTTCT
>NW_011888862.1:8064315-8066793 GCF_000151845.1 Pteropus vampyrus
GTGTGTTGCATCTATGGAGAGTGAATGAGAGTGAGTAGGGAGATGGGAATGATGAAGCAAATGTGGCTAAAGGTTAACCGGAAGAAAGATATACAGGAGTTCTTTGTTCTAGGCTTGCAATTATTCTGTAGGGTTGAAATGATTTCACAATGAAAAGGCTTTTAGAAATTGGTCTAAACTCAAATTGCTCTCTAGTAAGACTAAAAATATAGGACTATGGACTGGGTGAAGATATAAGTATGACTGTGAGGAAAGGGTATAACTTTCCATTTTTAATTATCCTTTTCAAGAAAATTTTCAGGCAAGAATGTAAAAGCCAATTTGACAATGGTGGTGGCAAAAAACAACAGTTGAATTGCCAGTGCTCATCTGTAGGTAGGGGTAACCATATCATACATTTACCAGAGAAGCCTGTGGGAATGGCACCCAGGAACGATCAATTATTGTCCTCAACCACCAAAGGAATAGGCTTGTTCCAGGATCCGTCCATGAGCCTGTGATTCTGAGTGGGAGGTACTTATTTGGGGCCATCCAGACAACCTGATTTTAATTTTTTTCCTCATATGGACAAACAAAATCTATTGTGTTTCCAATGCAAGATAAAGTGAAATATATGTGAGCCAGCTTCCTGATATAAAATTGATCTCAGATATGAGCTATGTCTGAAAGTGATGATCTTTGGCAGATTGTATTTTCCAAAGTCAGCCACAGTAATATCTCCTCCATTCCGCATGACCTTTTATTTCTCTATCCCATCGAATCTGGGTTGGCCTGACTGCTTTGACCAATAAAATACAGCAGAGAAGGAATGCTGTGCCAATTCAGGGCATAGTCCTTAACTGGCCTGGCAGTTTTCATTTCCTATACTGGGAGACACCCATTTTGGGGGACACTCCCTCTTGGAACCCAGCTGCCATGCTGTGAGGTGCCTAAGTCATGGAGAGGCTACATGTGGGCATGCTATATGGTTGACAGCTCAAGCTGAGCTCCAGCCAACAGCCAGCATCAACTGCCAGCCAGGTGAATGGATCATGTTGGATCTGCAACTCGGTCGAGCCCTGGTTAACTGCAGACCCAGCTGACACTGCACCGTAACTACATGGAAGACTCCAGGTGAAAAGTACCTGGTGAGAACCAAGTCGACCCACACAACGACCACCCAAAAGACCCAAATGGAGACCCTCCTGGTAAGTCCAAGTCACAGAGCTGTAAGAATTAATTTTTTCCTCATATAGATGAACATTAAATTTGGGGGGGGGGAGGGGTTGTTACATCAGCAGTAGACAACTGTAACAGTCCCCATCAAAATGACCAAACTGACTTGGAATATATTTCTAAGAATCTGAAACCATTAGAGACTATCTTCGCACTGAAGACTTGGGAGTACAGGCAGCGCTGGAGCTCAGAAGCTGGTCAATCCCCTAGGCCACACTTGATTTCCTCTCTCTAGGTTACAAGAAGAAAGCTATGCTCCCTCCATCTACATCTTTGAAAGTGTTGCTGAAGCTGGTTTTCTAAAACCCATACAAGCACCCGACAATGCGAACAATGAAAATAAACTTGAACGCTTAAAAGAGCAATGCCATTAATATGCACAGCCACCTAACCGAGGCTCAGTTTATCTGAGATCCAGGAGGAGAACAATGCACTGTCAGAGCCATTCACCACATAACCCATCTGGGTTTCTGGATGAGAGTTCAAAGGGACTAACCAAGCCCAAAGCCACATCGCACCACAAGAGTGTGCTTTAAAGATCACAGACTTGATCTGCACAGAAGGAAGGTCAAAAATGCTACTTTGGCTGGGGTTTATTTTGTATGTGACACCATTTTAAAAATCAAGGGTTTCATTTTTGTCTTTCTTCAATATTGAGTATACAAAAGAACATTTATAAAGTAGAAAGGGTATAAAGAATGATATAACAAATGACCCAACACCCACCAAATAGTTCAAAAGAAAGGCATTATAATTATGCCACCATCTCCTGCGTGATCCCCCGACTGCCTACCCGCTCCTTACTCAGTGGCCATCACTGCATTTTGTGTCTGCTGTTTTTTTACTTTTTCTAAAGATCATTTAGCTCATTTATATTCTTAAAAACGCATTGTTTAGGTCTGCACATCTGAGGACTCAATATATGTAAATGGCATTCTTCTACAACTTCCTTTGTCTCTTTGTTCCTGAGATCCACCCACTGGTTGTGGGCGGCTGCACCCACTCTTTTTCAATGCTGTATAGTTTGGTTGGGTTTTCAGAATTTACCGACAGTCCACCTGATTACCCACATTTCTCAGACCTAGTCCATACCCGGTGTATGTACTTCAGCTATTAATTTTCACCCAGGGAGAAACTATCTTTTATTCTGAACTTCTGAACTTCTTGAAATCAAGAAATGTTTGCTTCTCCTTAGACCTCCCAACACGTAATTCTGATTTAGCGGTATCCAAGCAACTTCTATCTCCAGGGTCCCTCTCTCAA